>NC_133364.1:31587162-31873566 GCF_049309525.1 Garra rufa | reverse complement strand
CTACCCTTCTTTCAGTTCCCTCCCTTACCCATTGTGCATATCCTGTCGCCTGGCAACCGTGACAGCGTTCGGTCTGCTCCTTAGTCCCTAAAAGCGTTAAAAACACCTTCAATCACTAACAAGAAATTAGCTGTGTGTAAGGGAATATTGACACAGGCAGTAAGAAAGAAGCTAGTTTACGAAAGTGATGTTTTTTTAACATATAAACGTACAAATGTAAAAAAAAAAAATGCTTAACGCTAAAACCAAAGGCCTAACTAGACAACCGCTGTAAAAAAATATATTTTTTGAAACGCCAGTTTTTTAAAAACTTACATCGAAAAGCATATTCCTCTACCGCTCGCATCGTCTGCCATTATTTGAAAATTCTGGAAGCACTCTGCCGAAAGGAATTATGGGATAGGTAGGACGGGAAAGGATCCACCAGACCCATCCTTACAATTCGGGGAAAAGGAGGATGTATTTGTTGGCTGCATTTGAAGGATCCTACGAATTTGGACAGCCTTCGTCACGGCGCTGTGACGTACCATCCTTCAAATGAGTCCTCCGAAAGATGTAGACTCTGAATTTAGACACAGCCAATGAGCGTTAGATTTTCCTTCCGTAAAACCTGTAGTTTCCTGGTGCATTTGTATTTAAATTGTTAAATGCACTGCAGCGCAGGGGTTAATTGGTGTTGCTGCTGGAGTCGCTGCTCGGGATGGAGATGTTACGATCGTCATATAAAGGCTTGAATTTGTGTCTGTTCCTCACAATCTTATGAATTCTGAAGATCTGGATTACAGCGTACAAATAAAATTGTTTCATTTTATGATTATGATGCGTGTTCGGTGTATTTTATGGTTTTATATTGTTAGTCACAGCATGTCGGAGAAAACGCCTTTTGTGTCCCACCACGGCAAACAAAGTTAATATTACTTGAATGGTTAAACGATTGCAGAAATGTCATTTATTTTAATGGTTTGAAGTGTAGTCTTGTTTAACATTTTGTAGACCTTAACATGCTAAAAATACATAAGTATTTGTAAATTTAGATGCTGTAAATACGTCAGTATTGTATGTTTTAGTGTCTGGAAAAACGTAAGTAAATGTACGTTTTGTAGAATCACATTTTATGTAAATACATACGAATTATCATGAGATCACGTTGCATATAGACATGTTGGTGAGGGGTTAACATGTTTTTCACTTTAAAATAATGGGCCAGATCACTAGTAGTTCATGCAGACTGACAAGGTAACACTTGAGTTATTTTTGAGGGGTTAACATATTTTTCACTTTAAAATAATGGGCCAGATCACTAGTAGTTCATGCGGACTGACAAGGTAACACTTGAGGTATTATTGAGGGGTTAAGATGGATTTTGCAAGTAATTTACAATAAACTTTTTTTTAACATATTTTATATGACATACTGTACAGTCATGCATTTCTTTGAAGCACTATACTGATATTCTAACAGACATTGTAATGTGGAAAATGTTGTGTTTGTGCTTAACAAAATAAATGCAGTTAATGTCTTCTTTACGGAAGCAAAAGAACATATTTACTATCATACTAAAGAGAAGCCTGCCCCAGAATACTAACAAAACAAAAAAAAAAAAACAACAACATTGAACTAAATGCAGCTCATAATAGTGAAATAATCCAATCATGAGAATGCAATCATTGCTGGCATTACATCCTAATTTAATAAATTATATGTTTGTTTGAAATGAACAGAGGACACATCCATGCATAATTTTGTTAGAGTCACAATTTCAACCAGTACTTCAACTGTTGATGGTGGTGGTTTTCATAAATTAGTTTGCACAAAGAACCTAATTGTTCATTTTATAAATGTTACTGTTGTGATAGTTAATTAGTTATTCTTTATGAATTGGTCACAGTTCACAAGTAGTTCTCAATGACAATTTTTTCTTTAGTAATTATCAAATACCTAATAAGGGACTACCTTTGTCCAAAATTACCTACTGCTTAGTTAATCTTGCTTCTATATTAGTTAATAGTATTAAGTTAAGTGTTAATGTAGAACTACCTATTACTTCTTGCATAGTTACTTGTTAACAACGGCCCATTATTCTAAAGTGTTACCGTATAATCTTTTATGCCTTTATTTAGATACAGATACAGTGTATGTTAACATGTTATCAAGGTGGGTTGGTGAGTTTTTGGGGGGGGTTTTTTGGACGATGTCATTTTTATAGGATCTTACTCGCATTTGTACAAATTTAAATACGAGTATACTCATCAGACATGCGTTTAAATAATGTTTTCATCTCATAGTTGTCTGTAACAACAGTTAATAGTGCAACTATTACTGAATAGGATTTACACAGGACACAAAACGTGCCCCATCAGATAACCATTTAAGTAATGTGCCCATCAAAACTGCATAGATTTCCATATCAATATCTGCCTAATGTAAGTGTCTTCTCTGGGCACCGCTTTGTCCATTGTGCGTTTTTATGGCTTTGTACTGCGCCTGCAATTTCATCAACTTACCTTGAACTGGATATTTAGCTTAGCGAGTTCAGCAACGATGTATTTTATCACGTCTTCGTTTCTGCAGACGCCTTCAAACTGGCGTTGTACATTGTCCTTGGCCCAAATAGAAGAGCCCTGGTATCTTCCACAGATCAGTACTGACGATTCTACATTTTAAGTTTTTCAGTTCTTAGCAAGACGTAACACAGCGAAATGCGCATCTTACTGAAGACACACTTTTACCTGACTGCACGCTTACAAGAACTTTGCATAAACTCCACCTTTCACTTTGACCAAACCTCAAGCCCCAGCTGGCCCGCTTTGGCCCAAGGTTTTCGTAGGGCCGAATAACCCGGGCCATTGGCCCTGAGGAAGCACCGATGAGGCACGATCAGGCCCCGGAAGTGACAGTGGAAACGCGACTGGCCCTGGCACGCACTAGCACGCCCGCTTTTGGCCCGACAGTGGAAACGCAGCTACTCTGACCTCCCTCCCCCACTTGGGACATTCAGACCACCTTTCTTTGTTCCTCACCCCCAAATACTCACCCCTCATCAACCGTGTGATGCTATCGGTGAAGACCATCAAAGTGTGGCCAGCAGGGGTAGACTTCACACTCCAGGACAGGTTTATACATACGGACTGGATTATGTTTGCTTCTCAGGCCACCTGTGGCTAAGAACGGACATAGACAGCTACACCTCCTCTGTTCTGGAATACATCAACACTTCCATAGACAGTGTTACAACCCAGAAGCAGATTAGAAGCAAATTAGAAGCCATGGATGAAAAAGGAGGTGCGTCTCCTGCTGAAAGCATGCAACACCGCCTTTAGATCACGTGATGCACAGCCCTACAGCACTTCCAGTCAATAAAGAAACTGCCACTAAAATTGCTTTCTCAACTGACCACTCACCCATCACACTAGCCTCCTCAGATGTCCACACCACACTGAGCCGGATCAATGCGCGCAAGGCTGCTGGACCAGACGGTATCCCTGGGCGCGTAGTGAGGGCGTGTGTAGAGCAGCTCGCTGGGGTATTCACAGACATTTTTAACATGTCCCTTGCCCAAGCTGCTGTACCGTACAGCTGTACTGTATTGCTGCATGATAGAAAGCATCTTAACAAACTGTGTCGCAGTCTGGTACGGAAGCTACTCTGTTGCTGAGCGTAAGGCACATCAGCGGGTGGTGAAAACTGCCCAGCACATTATAGGGACTCCACTTCCAACCATTGAGGACATTCAGAAGAAACACTGTCTGCGTCGAGCACGCAGTATTCTAAAGGATTCCTCTCCCCCTCCTCACAAATTGTTTTCTCTCCTGCCTTCCAGTAGGTGCTTCAGATATCCCAGGACTAGAATCAGCAGACTGAGGAACAGTTTCTTTCCTAGAGCTGTCTCTTTACTGAACTCTGCCCCCTCACCAAGCACTCCATACACTCTCACCATTACCATTGCACTATTTAATATTCATTGCACTACACTTAAAATACTCATTTGTAAATGCACATATCCACTGACAATACATTTGTAAATTTCTGATTATATATACATGTCCATTTGTAAATTCCTGTTTATAGAAAATAGCAACATGTACATTATGTTCATATCTATATGCAAATTCCTGATGACAGTTAATAACTTGTATATAATGTTCATCTATTTGTAAGCTCTGCTTATAGTTAATAGCAACCTGTATATTATGCTCACAGTACATCTATCTGTACATATTACCCATAGTTCTCCCTGCACTTATCCCCTTTAAAATGCATTCATAACTTAAACCTTTATCCATGCACTTGCTGCTATTGCACTCCTGGTTAGACCTAAACTGCATTTTGTTGCCTTGTACTTGTACATGTACATGTGTAATGACAATAAAGTTGAATCTAATGTAATCTAATCTAATATAAGAACACTATTACACTGTAGTTATACCTCCAGCTCATTATTATTTACTTTATGCTAATTTGAATTTCAGATCTCTTTTCTATCATTTAAGCACTGATGCAATTATTATTACACATATTTGTGAATGAGTGAATTAGGGGTGACATTGCGCCACGACATGGATTTTCTAATACCGTCAATACCGTAATAAACTAATTATGTGCCTTGAACGGCTGCATTTACATCAATAATAGCTCATTCTAAATAATAAGGCATTAAATTTTCTTCAAACATTCAGTTGTGGTCTGAATACCTGTCCGTATACTATATATCTTGTTGTAAATAAAAAAGTAAAACATATTCATATCAGCTTTGCAGGTGGTAGGTAAAAGGTGAGTGGCCATTAAACGACTGGTGAAACATTGTGAAGAAAGGTCGGGTCTGTAGCCTATACCAGGGGTGGAGTGGCAATCGGGACGACTGGGACTCCGTATTTTTTTCTTATTGGCGCACCCGCAAATATTTTAATATTGTACATGATTTTCGCACTTTCAATATGCAGGGTATAGAAATCGCTTTTAAATGAGTGCTTGCGCTGTTTACTTTTACTTTCGATTTTGCGATAATGCACACTCTGTGTAAAGGGAGCAGCACATCTTTTAATAGATATTTGCCAGTGAGTACAAGATTGCAGCAAATCCTCCAGTCTATTTTTGTCATCTCTCTTTACTTTCGACCCGTGATCATTCAAATCTAAAGGTCATTGTACACCGAGTCCGATTTTCGTATGCGTTTTTTTTTTTTTTTTTTTTTAGTTTTCTCATATTCGCCATCCTTATCAAAATGCTTATTATGGATGCGAAAATGGACGAAAATTTCGTACTCATGTATGCAATGACATTAACTCCAGCGGTTTTTGCCCACAGAATTGGTCTACTTTTAAACTGTTGCCATGGGTTGATTTCCCCTAGTTATTTAAAAGTTTTAAATATTGCAGAAATGAAATTTCAAAAAAAAATATTTTTTGTTTTGTTGCACACTGTTAAGTAAGATCTTTAGGTTTTTTGCAAAATAAATATGTTGAGAATGCATAATACTCTCCCATGTCTCTTTTTGATAAGGATACCTACCATTTATTTATTATATTATAAAAATATTAACTTTATTCACATACTAAAGGGACAGGACAGGCTACTCCTCCCAAAATGTACCAAAAAAAAAAGTAATACCGTGATATTATACCGTCACCGTTCAAAAGCTGAAAAATACAGTGATATTAATTTTAGGTCATATCGCCCACCCCTAGAGTGAATGTAAAAGTCAAACCTCAGTATGTTTAGTTGACAGTGTGAACTCTTCAGTGCAGCAGACAGCAGTTTGACTCCTGAATCCCGGAAGTCATTGTTACTGAGGTCAATCTCTCTCAGACAGGAGTTTGATGGTTGGAGAGCTGAAGACAAACTTTTATAGTGCTGATCAGAGAGACCACATCCAGCAAGTCTATAACAGAGGATTACATGTTTTCTGTATATGACAACGTGCATGACTTCAACTCTGTCACCACCTCCATTCTCCATTCACCAATTTATGGTGGATTTAAAGATAGCTAGCAATGTACTTGGTACTGCCCAAAATACTGGGTATGAAGAAACAAGACCAAAGTAATAGAAGTTATTGAAGGCAGTTTTTTTTTTTTTTTGCTTTTATGTTGCTTAAACAAGTTGGTGATAAACTGAAACAATTTTCTGTCAAATTAAACAAGAAAATCCATTAGTACCAGTTCCACTTTGTATTTGTTTTATGAAGTTTGCATATGATGGACGCTTTACTATCACATAAAGCCATGGGAGACCATTTATGTATGGCAGTAAAGAATGGCAGTGATGGCTGGCAGGTCACATGATAATGACAACATGATGAATGTAGTGTTTCCAGATTCCAGTCATACTACCCACATCCATACTATACAGAACATACTTCTTTAGCATTTGTGAAGTAATTACTTGTTCAAAATAAGTACCTACTCAAGACAGTATGCAATTTCAGATGCAGCCTAAGTATCCCAGGCAGTGGAGCATGCAAATGGGATGGGCAGTAACCAAGCATTTTTACTTTATTACTGTACTTAATTATATTTTTCAAGTATTTGTACTTTACTGGAGTAATTTTATTTTGAGTAACCTTAACTACATTCCAAAGTGTAATGCTTTTGAATTAAAAATTATATTTCATTACACGTATCTGTACTTTTACTCAAGTACTTGATTTGTGTACTTCATCCAACACTGGAGGAAATGCATACTGGAGGAAAGGAACAGCTCAATAGTGGAACTCATCATCCTCATCACTGCTGCTATTAAACTCATTAAAGGGTTACTGTGTAAATAGTCTATGCCAACAAGACTTGAATAGACTCTCAATGTAATGAACAGAAAATTTGTCTTTAGATTTGTGTTAGATGAATATAAATAGTTATGAGTTGACTGTACCTGAAATCAAACTAATTAGATTTTAACATAATTGAATACTCACAGAGCTTTTCTGCAGTTTATCACAGCTGGTATCAGTCTCCTTCTTCCCTTGTCTGACGTGTTGTATTTCATAAGATCAATCTCATCCACCACCTCATCTGACATCTGAAGCATGTAAGCTATTGCTGAGCAGTGAGCTGGGGACAGTTTATTCTCTGAGTGTTTGTTTGATTTCACAAAGTCCTGAATTTCTTGGTACAGTGTCTGATCTTTCACTTCTAACAGACAGAGGAACAGATTGATAGATCTGTCAGCTGAGAGACTGTCATTTGTCTTGATTTCATCTTTAATGTACTGTGTGGCTTCTCTGATGGTCTCTGAGCTGCTTTATGTTTGTGTCAGTAGATCCTGTAGGAGATTTTGATTATACTCCATTGAAATACCCAGCAGGAACCTCAGAAAAAGATCCAGGTGCCCATTTTCACTCTGAAGAGTTTGGTCAACTGCTGATGTTAGTAATCCATACAGAGATAAATCATCAAACATGTGCTTATTATAGTCACAGTCATTTTCAGAGTCATGATTATATTTATATTTTTCACCGAACAATTTTAGGAACTCTTTGTTCTTGACAACATGGGAGTAAAACACATAGAAAGCAGCTAGAAACTCCTGAAAGCTTAGATGAATGAAGCTGTAGACTTTCCTCTGATTAATAACAGATTCCTCCCTAAAGATCTCAGTGCAAATTCCAGAATACACTGAGGCGTAAGTTACATCTATGCTGCTCTCAATCAGGTCCTCCTCATAGAACATCACATTGCCCTTCAACAGCTGTTTGTAAGCTAGTTCAGACAGTTTTACAATCACTTCTCTGTTAGACTGCAGGAATTTCTCTGGACCTCTGTCTTCATACTTTGGATTCTTAATGTTGATCTGAGTAAGCAGGAAGTGGATGTACATTTCAGTCAAAGTTTGAGGGATTTCTGCACTCAGATCTTGTTTCAGAATGTTTTGAAGCACAGTGGATGAGATCCAGCAGAAGACGGGTATGTGGCACATGATGTGGAGGCTTCTTGCTCTTCTAATGTGTGAGATGATTTTGGTGGCTTGGCACTCATCACTGATTCTCTTCTTGAAATATTCCTCCTTTTGAGGCTCATCAAATCCCTGGATTTCTGTCAGACGGTCGATGTACTTAGAGGGGATTTGATTGGCTGCTGCTGGTCTGGAGGTGATCCATATAAGAGCAGAGGGAAGCAGCTCTCCTTTCATGAGATTTGACATCAACACACTCACTGATGAAGTCTCGGTCGCATCACAAACTTTCTGAGCATCTGAGAACATCAGTGTGATTCTGCTTTCATCCAAACCGTCAAAGATGAAAACAACTTTACACTCCTTATAAATTTTTGATTCCAGATCATGAAGTTCAGGATGGAAGTCCAGCAGAAGCCTGTGAAGAGTGTACTGATGATCTCCAATCAAGTTCAGCTCTCGAAATGGAAGCACAAACATGAAATCTATATCCTGATTAGCTTTTCCCTCTGCCCAGTCCAAAATGAACTTCTGCACAGAGACAGTTTTTCCAATTCCAGCAATGCCTTTAGTAAGAACAGTCTTGATTTGGACTTCCTCCTCACATCCTGGTTCAGGTGAGGGTTTGAAGATGTCATTGCAGTTGATTGAGGTGTCTTGTGCATGTTGTGTTCTGTGTGTTTTCTCCATCTGTAAAACCTCATGTTCTTCATTCACTCCTTCACCCTCTCCCTCTATGATGTAAAGCTGTGTGTAGATCCTGTTCAGGAGAGTTTGAGTCTTTTGTAGTTTGCTTCCCTCAACAAAGCTCTCATACTTGTTCTTCATGCTGGTTTTGTGTTGGTCTTTGACTCTCTGTAGCTTATCATCAGCTGGTTGATGAAAATCTTGCAACGGGTCTCCAGTCTGATCATCTCTATCAACACAGCAGAAAGAGGAACAACAACAAAAAGAAAGAATATGAATGATTAAAAATGTCTTTTACTAAAACTAAATTTTATTGTCCTCAAAATGAGAATGACACTGTCACAGAGGTTGCAAAGAGGAGAACTGAGGTAACAGTCTATCTGAAAAAAGGCACTTAGGGGCATGAAAATGAATGTAAACTAAACAATACATTGACAAGCAACTGCACTAAACAGGAGAATACAAATGGAGAGTAAATGGGTGATAAAATAAGGAAAAAGTCAGTATAATAACTAGGGGTGGGCATAGATTAATTTTTTTAATCTAGATTAATCTAGATTAAATCTTGGAATTAATCTAGATTAATCTAGATTAAAATGGCTAATTTGAATTCTGCTGAAGGCATTCAGAATATGTGTGCTACCCAAATAATGACTTAAAGTCTGGATCATAAAGCTCATAAAGCTGTTCTATGATAATTTGTTGATGAAAATAAATTATGTTCAATTAGATGTACTTGTGTTTACTAACTAACTAACAATGAAATTATTTTTTCTACCTAGTTTTTTTAACGTCAACACCTACCCAACCCATTACATGTTACACCGTGCTTTTATTTTGACAGGTTGCCGTGAAGTTTCTGTGTCATACAGTATGATATGATGCTAGTTTTCTCAAATGAAACGGTAAAAATGACACTCACAGCAGTTTGGGAGATGAGTTTATCTGTTCATGTGAGATGAAAATGCCAAAAATGACCGGGAGCGTCACGTGTGTTTCAGTATACGTGTAGTAAAAGCTCGTCTCCGCAATGCATACATACAGCTAGGCAAACGGAACATATCGGATTCATATTAAAACGGTCTTTTTGCATTTCAGTTTTCACATACACTATCCATATCGCGATTTGAATTAAGTGACTGACCAACATTTGATTTATGAATCCAAAAAACGACGAATTTACGTGGCATTTCGCTATAGTAGATTCGGTTTATATGAATGGAGGACGACGCGATCCCGTCTGTGTTTTGGTGGAGGAGACTTAAACGCGCAACCATATTCTTCGGTATACATCCGCGTTAAACTATCAAGGTGAAAGTCACCATAGCTTGCGTAGTTTAGACCCAGCTCCCAACCCAAATTTGAGAATAGATTAACGGCGATATTTTTTTTATCGCACGATAAGAGTTTCACGTTAACGCAGCACGTTAACGCCGATAACGGCCCACCACTAATAATAACCAAGGACACTGGGACTAAACACATGTAATAAAACCGAACTGTAAACTAAACTACACAGACACTATGTGACAGAAATATTGCAGAAAAATGGAGGAGAATATAGTTTCACCTAGGGTTAAACTGCACAATTCCATCACACAGATTAGGAGGCTGCTCTATGGATTCCTCACTCTTCATAGACACAAAGCTGGGCTCTGGAGATGCTGCTCTCTTGTTCTGGTAGTGAACAACATATGATGCATATGATATGTTTCTGACAATCATTTTCACAAACATACACAGACTGTTTTAAAAGTTAAAATAATGACCTAATCTGCTGGGTTACAGTGCATAACATACAAGTTGGGCTACTTAAACAACATATTTTCATAGGATAGTTTTCATAAATTCAAACTCAAAGCAGCATTCTTGGCAACTATTTTTTCTCACAACATCATGTCCTAAAGATACACACATGAGAAAACTTTAGATGATATGTTATAAAACTCTCGATTATTGAACTTACTGTGATGTGATGTTTTCAAAGGCGATCTCAAGAAACTTACCATTTTGCACTGTCCTTGTCTCCTTCTGCTGATGGTATGCTTTTTTTTCCTACAGAGGGTGTGATTATGCAGGTTTTGGCAAGTCAAGTTGTGATGGGTGTGTTTTACTTAACCCTTTAACTGTCACCCCCCATTTTTAAACAGCCGTAAAAGTGCACTATCCAAACTTAAATTCATAAACGCATTTGAATACAGATCTAAGTTCTTTTTTTAAAGAATACATTCAGCAGATTATTGCAAAAGTGGAATAATTTCAAAATATTAAAGTATCAAAAGTTTATAGAAATGTAAATTTGCTGTAAAAAAAATGTACTGGTCTTATTTTTTTAATATAAATAAATATTTAGCATAACAGGTTTTACTCTAAAATTACAAAAAAATTAAAGCCTTACTTCTAAATAAGTTATGTTCTAAATTGGATGTTGATATGAAAAATTCGAGGTTCCTGAGATTAAACTCATTGATTTTTAATGCATTACAAATGTTACAAATGTCTAAACTTCTCTGTCAATATTGCTTCTATCTCAAAATAACTTGAGACTCTGACCTTTCCAATTATGTTTTCTTGTCAAGATTACAAAAAGTTTTAATTGTAAAAGACCATAATGCTTTTTGTAATACGACACTTGGCACCACCCACTAAGATGGCTAAAGATTTTAAAGTACCATTTACATGGTAATGCAATTTCCGACATCAAACTGTTTTTTTACAGGATGAATGGGCTTCTAAGCCCATATCCATATTTGCTCCTTTTGAAACTATTCTAAGTGAAATGTTAAATCTAGAAGGTTTAAGTTAAGACAAAAAAGCTCAGAAACTTTTTTTTATTATTATTTAAATAATTGTAATTAAAAAATTTATATTTTATATTATTCTGTCTGCTCATGACTTTAAACATGGAATGCTGACAGGTAGCATTTTAAACACAAGATAAAGATATATCTAAAATGCAGCAGAACTTGTTATCTAACTGAAAGCCTAAATGGCTTTGAATTCTGAACTACTGTTTTAAAATGATTAAAGTCCAGTGTGATATTGACCTAAAGTGTGTTGAATCATGATACCGAGTGTGAACTTACCTTTCATAGCTCGTCTCCGCTTGTCCCCTGCACTCCGAAATCTGGCGTTAGTTAGCCGATGCTAACAACAGGTTGTCGATGAGGGTGAATCGGTCATCGGACTAGCCATGTAAATAAATCACTGTTTTACACCATTTACGAGGCACAAAGTAGCTCCACACTTCATTGGTAGACTTCCAAGGGCCCTGACACTTAAAACGAGACATTGAGAACTTTGAAAAACCACTGGTAGTTTATTTACAAGAAGATTTATACAGACAATACCTTCAGGAAATTTACCGTTCGCCGCCATCTTGAATTTAGTCACGATAAGTCGAGTGACGAGCAGGAAGGAACTTATCTGGTTATCAACTTATCAGGTTGAAGTTTCCTTCCTGCTTGTCACTTGACTTATCGTGACCAATGAAGTGTGGAGCTACTTTGTGTCTGGTGTAAAAGAGTGATTTATTTACATGGCTAGTCTGATGCCTGATTCACCCTCATCGACAACCTGTTGTTAGCATTGGCTAACTAACGCCAGATTTTGGAGTGCAATTGACAAGCCAAGATGAGCTATGAAAGGTAAGTTCACACTCGGTATCATGATTCAACACACTTTAGGTCAATATCACACTGGAGTTCCCCTTTAAGTCAGTACCATTGCAAGACCATTAATGTCTTTTATATTTGATGAGCCCTGGAGACGGATCATCAGAAAAGAACCCATTGGCGCAAGACCACGGGAACCAGATAAGTCCTTTGCAAATCTGACTATGCTGCAACATGGAACTTTTGCACTATTGACACTATTGTCATAATTAATACTGTAAAGTTGCTTTGACACAACCGGTATTGTTAAAAGCGCTGTATAAATAAAGGTGATTGATTGATTGTGTTAGGATGGCGTGCTCATCCGTGTGATTGCCCGCACCTTTTCAGGATCTGCAAAAAATTATCCAGTGTTTGTCCAAGGAACTTTTTTTTAGAGAATTCACATTTCTGACTGAGAGTCACTTCACCCTTTTGTCTTTTTTGCAGCACCATGAATATTGGTCTTCTTTTTGGTTAACCATTGTAAGTGTCTAGGTAAAGAATAATACATTCAGATTATACATTCATATAATCTTCATTCTTTATACTTGAGTCCTGATCACCCTGTTAGGGTTTATTTTGTGATAATATCATCTGAAAAGACATTATTTATTATATGGCAAGCAGACATGTAAGTAAATAACTGCTGTGAATTAATATATGTTTTTCACTTTCATGTCCAAATGGGGTCAATAATACACAACTGTGCAGCATAATCTGGACTGTAACCGACTGGCTGATATGATATTCAGCTTTGTGAATATTCATATCAAATTCTTGATGACATGAGTCCAAATCAGTAAAATATAATTTTCAAACCCATGCTGATGAAAGCGTGTGCGTAAGATGCGCCTCTCTGAGCGTCAGGGTTCAGGTGAAGGGAAGAGGCGAGGACTCACTGATGCAAAGGAAATAGGCTTTTAATTTGAAAATAAAATAAATATAACAGCAACAAAAACTACCCCGAGGGGGAAAAAGGCTCACTGGTTGACAGCACAGCTGGGCAGGACGAGGTAGGGCAGGACACAACAGGATACATACAATGACAAACTGGCGCAGGACTGCAAACACAAAGAATAAGTAGGGAGCAAATGAGGCAGGTAATGAGGGAAACACAGGTGGGGCAAATAAACCATAATTCAGGAAACAAGATGGGCGGGGTCAAGACAACAGACGTTAGAGCACATGGCACAAGAAACCAAACAAGACACAAGCACATGGCCAGCAACACAATCACAAGCCATGTGCTTATACATAAACACGCAGCCAATGAGAAAACTCATAAGCTGCGTGTTCAAACAAAACATGACATGAAAACAACAATACAAGACAACAAAAAAAGCATGCGGCCAAACATAAAATGCGTGCTACCCAAAACACAATCCACGTGACAGAAGAGCATATGGTCTGAGTGAACTCGAGACTGCACGCTCCCACAACAAGACAGAACATGGAACGCGAGTGTCCGAAACCCCGACGTAAAACTGAAACTCAACGAGACATGAGTGCCAGTATCCGAACACCACACTTCAACAAGAAAGAAGGCACGCAGACAACATGAAAACAAGACATGATGGGGTGTCAGGGCTCTGTCACAGAACGACAAGAAAACTACACAAAGTGACAGAACCCTGACACAGAGAGTGCACAATCTCCCTATACATTATTGTGAAATACACTAACCGGCCACTTTATTAGGTGCACCCGTCCAACTGCTTGTTAACGCAAATTTCTAATCAGCCAATCACATGGCAGCAACTTAATGCATTTAGGCATGTACAGTAGACATGGTCAAGACGATCTGCTGCAGTTCAAACCGAGCATCAGAATGGGGAAGAAAGGTGATTTAAGTGACTTTGAACGTGGCATGGTTGTTGGTGCCAGACGGGCTGGTCTGAGTATTTCAGAAACTGCTGATCTACTGGGATTTTCACGCACAACCATCTCTAGGGTTTACAGAGAATGGTCAGAAAAAGAGAAAATATCCAGTGAGCGGCAGTTCTGTGGGTTCAAATGCCTTGTTGATGCCAGAGGTCAGAGGAGAATGGCCAGACTGGTTTGAGCTGATAGAAAGGCAACAGTAACTCAAATAACCACTCGTTACAACCGAGGTATGCAGAAGAGCTTCTCTGAACGCACAACACGTCGAACCTTGAGGCGGATGGGCTACAGCAGCAGAAGACCACACTGGGTGCCACTCCTGTCAGTTAAGAACAGGAAACTGAGCCTACAATTCGCACAGGCTCACCAAAATTGGACAATAGAAGATTGGAAAAACGTTGCCTTGTCTGATGAGTCTCGATTGCTGCTACATTCAGATGGTAGGGTCAGAATTTGGCGTCAACATCATGAAAGCTTGGATCCATCCTGCCTTGTATCAACGGTTCAGGCTGGTGGTGGTGGTGTAATGGTGCGGGGGATATTTTCTTGGCACACTTTGGGCCCATTAGTACCAATTGAGCATCATGTCAACGCCACAGCCTACCTGAGTTTTGTTGCTGACCATGTCCATCCCTTTATGACCAATAAATATACCCATCTTCTGATGGCTATTTCCAGCAGGAAAACGCGCCATGTCAAGCGTGAATCATCTTAGACTGGTTTCTTGAACATGACAATGAGTTCACTGTACTCAAATGGCCTCCACAGTCACCAGATTTCAATCCAATAGAGCACCTTTGGGATGTGGTGGAATGGGAGATTCGCATCATGGATGTGCAGCTGACAAATCTGCAGCAACTGCGTGATGCTATCATGTCATAAAATCTCTGAGGAATATTTCCAGTACCTTGTTGAATCTATGCCACGAAGGATTAAGGCAGTTCTGAAGGCAAAAGGGGGTCCAACCCGGTATTAGTAAGGTGTACCTAATGAAGTGGCCGGTGAGTGTATGTCTTGGTGAGATTCACACAAACATAATGTGCTATGAACGTTTAGTTAATGGTTGGGGGAAAATCTGATGTATAACATTGTATTAGATTCATGCATTACAGTAGGTCTTAATACAGATCTGTCTCAATGTTAATAAAACATTAAACGAAAAGACAAATCACTGACTGCACATGATTAAACTACTGTTTATTTGCATCTTTGTTGTTATTTTAAATAACAAAGATAAAGTAAAACTAGCTATATTGTGATTAATAATATACTAATAACTAAGAAACAATTTGAGAAAAATGAGCAAAGTTGCTTGGTGATTTTGCTTTGGAGCCTTCAGAAAACTTTAATTTAAAAAACTTTTAACTTGTGCCTAGTGGGCAGCCAACCAGCAGCATCTACAACAGCTCCTCCAAAGCGACCACCACTTCAGCACTGGATCTGGGCTCAGGAGCCATGCTAATTCAAGGTAACATTAATGTCGCCGTCGCCGCCACCGCAACAGCAGTACCAGCACAAAATACTAGCATTATTGATTTGGCTGAAGCAATTACTCCACACCAACCAGCCAACTTCAGCCACTGAAAAATTTTACAAACATGAAGTCTAAATTCAAAAATGGACAAAGCACCCCAATTACTGCTGTTTTATCTGATGCTACCCTCCAAGCGCAAAACACAGCAAGGCATGTTTTGGAGTTAATGTTCAAGTCAATTGTCTTACTGGAAAAAAAGGGGGTGGCTTTTTGGGGCGATAGCACCTGTGATGGTATTTTTTTATATACTGATGCTTGAACATACATACAATCTCCCAAAATAGAGACTGGATTGAGAGGATAAATAACTGGCTCTCGGACACAACCCAGAATGAAATCAATCAATAGTATGATGCCCTTCAGATGCCCCTCCCCCCTTTTCCGCCATGTAATCCGGCATGGCGCGAGCACAACTGGCTCCTAAAAGGAATGAGAGATAAGACTCTGATTGGTTTGATGCACGTTAGACCCAAAACACACTTATTACTCATTAAAAGAATAGGGAGCAGGGACAAGAATAGGGACAACGCTTTTAGACCATGCGCTGATCATTGCTCCTGTCATTAAACTAGCAAAAGTGGATTCTGTTGGCGCCGATAGCCTTGTGGGCAGCTTGCCAACATACAGTGCCGTTGTGCTCCCGTGTTCGAATCCCAGCTCGAGGACCTTTCCCGATCCTGCCCCTATCTCTCTCCCAAATCGCTTCCTGTCATTACTGATCTGTCCTATCGCAAAAATGCCTAAAATAATTCTTTTTAAAAAATGTGGATTCGGACTTGCCCTCTGTGCACCTGCGGCATGTGCTTTAGACCATGTGCTTATAGTTAAAATAGGGCCCAAAGGTCAGCGCACAGTGTGCGTGACAAATTTCATCACCAGAATGATTTTTGTAACCATGTGTACTTTACAGACTTGGTTTTGCAGTAATAAATTGTTCCACAAGGTGGCAACACTGGCCTGAGACACTGTTTTATAGTAGAAAACCGTAGAAGTAAAAGACAGAACAATAGCAACAACAAAAAATAGTGGAAACTGCAGCAACAACAGACGGCTGCATTGACATGCACTTGTGTGAGGGGGTTATGAGATAGAAGCAAATGTAGTCGGAGACTACTAATATATTTTTATCGGTCATCATTTCTGGTGGAAAAGACCATATATTGGAATAAAGACAATATCAAATGGAAAAACAACCGAGAAAGGGTATTACGGGGCTAAAGGCGCCCTGGAGTAAAAGGCACCTTTGATATTATTTTCCTCTAAACCACTAGATGGCAGCGAAACCTGCCGTAACACTTTCCAAAACATCCGCTTTTCAAGATACACGTGCAATTTAACTTGACGTTTGACACATCTGCGGGCAACAGGGCAAAGTTAATTTTGTGCATGCTTGATCTAATATTTAATGTTTTTAAATATGTTGTAGATTTAAGTAGCAAATGAGAATCATTACAATTCTTGAATATATCTTGAGACAAAGGTCTTCTTAATGATTTTCAGTTTTGTTTAGGATAATTAAAACAACAGTTTTTACATAATTAAAGAATATGTAAAAGTGTGATATTTGGGGTAAAAAGCACCCCTGCTGTTGGGGGTTAAAAGGCACAACAATTAACATGATAATTAATAGAAGGCTGACTTTTCTATTTGTTGACATGACATTGTTATATTCAGATGGTAAGTGTCAGGATTCTTGTGTAGTCTGTTATGTTTTCCCAGTGTTTTTCCCCCTCTGTTTCTAGTCCTTATGGTTTAGTCCTTGTCTCCCCCTTTTGGTTTAGTCTTAGTTGGTTTTGTCTTGCCCATATTTGTATTTCCCCCTCGTCATCTTGTTATCTCGTTTGTTACCACGCCCCCGTTTCTGTGTATTTAAGTCTGTGTCTAATCACTCCCTGCGGTCCGTTGTTAACGTTACATGTGCTCGTTTCTTGCTCCCGGTTTTTGTTGGTTTGTAATCATTTTCAGTGTTTTGTTTAATAAACTTTTTTTTATTCATTTACTCCGGTTCTCCTCCTCCATCTCCACTCCTCAACCCAGCCAGAGTGTGACAGTAAGTATCATATATTATGTTGGGTGTCCATCTTAAAGATAATCACTATGTTTAGAATGAAACCATCATATTTAAAAGCATGCTATTAATCATATTATATACTATAATAAAATATTATCTGTTGTTACTACTGTAAATCTATATTAAATTACTATGGGATCTCCTGCAGTGCTTTCAAAATCTTTACATTTTAAAATAATTTTGTTTCTGTATTTTAAAATGTTTTATTTTAACATTTTAATGACAGTATATTTACTGAACAAAAACTAATTCGATTATTTATCAAAATAAGCAGAAATAGTACAAACTTTGCTAAAGTGATGGTTTTGAACAATTAACAACTCATTATTTAAAAAGCAACATTATTATAGCTAAAGTATTTGTATTAATACTGTGTGCCTTTTACCCAATGCTGGTGAGCCTTTTATCCCGTGTGTGGGGCAAAAGGCCCCCCCTTGCCACCTCTTACATTTATAAGATTTTTAAACAAAATAAACCACTTGTATGTTTTATTTTCACACAACATCTGTTGCTCCATAAATGTTCAATACAAATATATATATTTTTCTGCAATCATACATTTTGGGCACATTGAAAAGCTTTTTTTCTAAGTATAGCCCCACTGCACCCTAAACTTTGGGCTTTCCAGGGGCCACACACGAATGTCGTTTATACAATAAGCTATATTGGATCTGTGCATTTTTAAATCTGCTGCAGTCTTTCTTTTATCAAACAATAAAAGAGGGAATCACTCACATTTATTGACAGAACAATTTTTGTAGCTCTAAATAATCAGCTTTTTGCAATAAATTATTTGCATACAATAAAGACTATGCAGTGATTATTTTTTTACATTTGATTATTCAATTTCTGTTTTTCTTACTTTTTTATGTAGTGCCAGATTTAGGCTACTATATTCCACAAACCCCAAATATATGAATTAGATTATACTTCAATTTTATATATTAATGTATGTATTAATGATATTACTGCTATTTCATTTTACTAACAAGTTATACAAATCATTTCAGTGAATTGACTTGGTAACTGTTGCTGCACTCAAACTCAATCCTTTCAATGTTTTTAGGACTTTTGGACATGCATATCATAACACATAGACCTGTTTTAGAAAACCTAAAGAATTTTAAAATAATATATCATATATCACAGAAAATGGGAGAATCTCAGCTTTATTTAGAACACATAGTCAGTTTTAAATTTCAGCTTTTCTTTACATTGGTTACATTTCTCAAAAACATGATTTTGTAAGTCCAAAATTAAGGAAATCTTGGACATGGCCTAACTCAGTCAATATCAAGACATCAGGTTACATTTTCACATAATGTTCTTTACATTATGTACAATGACTTTATGTAAAATAAAACTTGGTTCCAACTCTGCTCCAACACACATACCTGTAGTTTTTAAATAACCCTGAAGGACTAGCTGGATCTGGTGCATTTAACAAGAATCAAAGCTAAACTCCACAGGGCTATTCTTCTTTTTAACCTGAAGAGAAGAATGAAAATAACTTTTTGAGGTCTTGTAAGATAATTCCCTGTAGCGTGAACTCTTATCTCAAGTCAGCTTTATTTCTATAGTGCTTTATATAATACAGAGTGTGTCAAAGAACTTCACAAGGATAAACAGGACAATTGCAGAATCAGTGGAGGCAATTCAGATTCACAATAACACTGGTTTAAAAGACGAGTGTCATTATTCATCTCAAGTCAGTTGAATAACTGTGAAGTTTATCATTTTTAAAAGACTTCAATTCAGCTGTAAACAGTTCTACAAAAGACAGCAATGTACTTGCTTTAGAATCAGTTCAGTGTTGACTGAATGACACCAATGTCAATGTTGCAAGATGCAATTCAGCTGTAAAGCAGCTCTACAGAAGATAAAATGCCATCATCCAGCATATGTGAAACTCAAGATTTGCTTTGTTTCTGGAAGTCTTTCCACAGTGATGGCACATGACAGGCTTCTTTTCGATGTCCCTGCATGCCATTTCAACAGGTCCCTCTTGAATAAATCTTCATGTGGTACATAAGGTTACCTTTTAGGTTGAAGCTTCTCTCCATTGTGAATTCGCATGTGGACTTCAAGGTATCGTTTTTGACTGAAACTCTTTCCACACTGAGAGCATTTGTAAGGCTTCTCTTCAGTGTGAGTTTTCATGTGCCTGTTAAGGTATCCTTTACGAATGAAAGTGTTTCCACACAGTCGGCAGGTAAAAAATGTCTCCTTTGTGTGAATTCGCTTGTGGGCATAAAGGTTTCTTTTTTCCTTGAAGCTTTTTCTACACAGTTGGCAGGTGAAGGGTTTCTTTCCAGTGTGAACTGTCATGTGGTAATTAAGGTTCCCTTTTCTGTTAAAACTTTTTCCACACTCTTTGCAGGTAAAAGGCTTCTCTCCAGTGTGAATTCTCATATGAGCTTCAAGATTTACCTGTTGATTGAAACTATTTCCACACCAATGGCACATGAAAGGCTTCTCTCCGGTGTGAACTCTCATGTGGACTTTAAGGTTTCCAGGATGACTGAAACCGTTTCCACACTGAGGGCACGTGTAAGGCTTCTCTCCAGTGTGAATTCTCATGTGCCTGTTAAGGCTTTCTTTATGAGTGAAACTCTTTTCACACTGAGGGCATGTGTAAGGCTTCACTCCAGTGTGAATTCTCATGTGTCTGTTAAGGCTTCCTTTATGAGTGAAACTGTTTCCACAATGTTGGCAGGTAAAAAGGCTCTCATTCTGATCTTCTTCTTCAATTTCACTTAGTACGTCCCTCTCCTCTTTCAGTGCCATTAGGTCTAAGGTGGAAAAACAAACAAATAAATGTTAACCCCAGTTTAATGGCACAAAGAAATCCACATCAAAACATGTAGATCCTGTCTGTATTGCATTTATGCTAGATCCTATACAACGCTGTCCAAACCTGATCCTGGTTGGCCGGTGTGCTACAGAGTTTAAGCTGGCCTCTAGAAAATCTAATAACTGAGTTCAGGAAATGTAGATATAGACTGATCTCAATATAGTACCATTTATTTACGCTCCTAGGGGATAAAATTCATCAAAAGAAAATTGAACAAACTCCCCACTTAACCGTCAGATTAAAAATTCATCACACAACAATTCCTTGTAGGGTTTATGGGACTGAGGTCTCTGCAGAGCAAAAGTGCGCATTCAGAATTTGTGGGTGTTTTCAAACTGCTGGGTGTTTCTAAATGATGCAATAAAAATGATCCGCCTTACATGACCCCACCCCTAAACCTACCCGTCACTATTACGTCAGCCAATCAGGTAACGTGGTTGAAAACGCCCCTCTGTTTTGGCCTCCCCACTGATCTGGTAACTCCCATTTGTTCCTGCAGAGACCTATTTATAGAAAATATGTGGGTTTTATTAAAGGAGGCAATAATGTTAGCCAATCAAAAAGTGGGCTGTTACACTGATCTCTTAAAAGCAAAACACCCCAAAACCCACTGTGGGGAAAAAAAAACAGGGTGGGGAAAAGTCATAAATCACTAAATTTTGAATGCCTCTTATCCAAAAAACTTTTGTAATATTATGACTACACCTCAGAGAACACAATAAAAAATAAACAAATAAATGAATAAAAACACGTCATGACTCCTTAAGGAAACAGGCAATTTTGTTGGATTAACTAAAAACAACCCACTCACATTTCACGATGCATATTTTAATCAGCACAGCATGAGGTGAGACTTTGACCATTAAGACAATTCAGCACCAAGATTCATTACAAGAAGGGTAAGAAGAGTATTCTTGCAGAGTATTATTGCTATGTATCTTTTGTATTGGTGAGCGGGGTTTCATATGATGCAACCAGGGGGCTCGGCTGTTTCATAAGGGGCCGTTCACATGTCGCGCCTAAAAACGCGTGGAAAACGCTAGGCGCGCCGCTTTCCTTCTGGTCAACGAAGCGTTCGGGCACTTGCGCTCCGGAAGTTTGTGCCGTTGCTAAGCAACCATGACCTGCGCTCTCCATAAATACGTGGAAGATTCAGGAAAGGATAAATTGATTTTCAGCATTAAAAATTGTTAGCAGTAGCTCTGTTATGAAATTTATTTAAAAATATGTATTCCTGTACAGCTATGATAAACTGTTTCTCCGACTTGGCAGTGCTTTCAATGCTATTAAGGGAAAGGATGAAGCTGATTGGTTAGTTCATGTCACATGACCTGCGGTGCGCTTGCGACATTCTGAAAAGTTGAGATGTTTTTAACTCGATCCGGCGCGGACGCGTCTGGAAAAAACGAGCGCGTCGCACCGCGTGCGCGTCGCTTCCATTATGCGCACACATACCGCGCGCCTACATTTGAAATAACGAACTTGAGCGCGCAAAAGACGTTTCATGTGAACGGCCCCTAAAGCAAGTTTACCAAATAGGCAGGCGTGGACTGGCCATCGGGAGAACCTGGAGAATTCCTGGTGGCCTGACAGCCAATTTGGCCAGCTGCCCTTTTTTAAAATCATTATATAATTGCCTGTTAAATTTACTAAAGTGATTATTTCCGAATTCGCCATTTGATAATAAATCTCTAATAGGGCTACACGATTAATCAAAGGCGATTGTCATGCGCATTTTTTTTTTTTATTTTTTTTTAGTAAAACCGGTTGTGTAATCAGTAGTAAATCTCCAGCAGGTGCTTTCAGACGGAGTAACAATTAGTACTCAGAGTCGTAGATCACTTAAAAGCTACGCTGTATCACGTTCATTATTGCAGATGATTGAATCGGGCTCAAAATCGTTATAAAATTGAAAGAAATCTTTGGCAATAAAGACAACTGTTTGCATAGCTTCTCACAGAACTACAGCTCTGTGTAGAAATGCTGCTCTATCTGAAAGCATTTGAAAATACCACAACATGTTCTTACTCCAAACTCACTTCATAACATCAGTTGAGTGTTTGAAATAAACCCTTCTCTGAGATGGTGTGGGTTTTTACATGAAATAAGGCACGCATAGTATTAATAGTATTCTAATGGTGCGTCCACACCGGACGCGACTTGCACGAATGAATCGCGCTATTCGCGCGTAGTTGGACGCTTGAACATTTTAGTTTACTCGCTTCATTCACGCGTAAAAACTCGTGTCATTCGCGCGTGAAATTTACTTCACAACAGACGCGAATTCGCGTCATGGGAGGGGCGTCTGCCACTAGTCAGCGGGAAAGTAGTTGTAAAACAGGTGAATGAGCTCAATTTGCCAGCTTTAGCTTGCTTGTAGTCTCAATATGTATATATATGTAGGTCATATTGAGTAAAGAGCGTTTTTTTAAAACTTACCAGATTGTCCGACCTCTTCACTCACTTTCTATCAAACAAGATCCTTTTTTTTCCATTTCTATAAAAGTACAAAGATGTATGGAACAGCTCCGAGTAACCACAGACAGCAACGGTGATTTTGTCCTCCATTGTTGTTTCAGATTTCTGCCTCCGTCACTACTAGAGCAAGCTCCTGATTGGTTAACGCGGCGCGAATTTTTGCCAAAGTTCAGATTTTTTTTTTTTTTTTTTTTTTTTTTATTGAGCGCAATAAAACATAGATAGACAGCAACATGATGACATAGACTGAGACCAGTCACAGATATATACACAGATATATACACATATATACGCAAATGAGACACAGAGGGGGAGAAAACTAAGTAAAACAAGACAAAACAAAGCAAAGAAAAAAAAAAAAAAAAAAAAAGAGTACAAGAAGATGGGAGCAAAAATTAGGACAAAAACAAAAAAAACAAGCTATAAATGTATGGATGTGGTAGTTTGAATGGGTACAGAGATAAGTTAAATCATTCGATTTCTGTGTTGTTTAGTGAAAAGATTTAACTATAGACATAACTGTACTAAATATTGAACAGGAAGCAATACGATATACAATAGTAGTGATATTATAATACAATGTTAAACAGCAATCGGGGCAGTAGATGTTAACTTCAGTATAATGGGACAGATCCAGGATACAATAACGGCAATGACAGATGATATCCTACTTTTTACGTGACTGAACAGATAACTAAGAGGAGCCCTAGTAGAAATATAATAATATAATGAAATCAGTAGTGGACACAGAGGTGGAAGCAGTGGGAGCATCGATGATTGTAATAGTAATAGTACACTAGTATGAAATAGACTAATTGGTAGAGTTATTGATAATTATTGCAAATGATGTCTCCCATCCCCTTTGGTCCAGCAGCCACCCCATCCCTGCCAGCGAGCGCATCCAACACACCCATCGGACACACCCATCGGCACAGACCCCAACAACGTCCCCGATCTACCCCGTCCCTCCACCTTGCTTCTCACCCTGCCAGTGACTAGACCCCACTCCTATGCCAGTGAATGGCATTTTATATAATGGTCCACCACACCATGCACCTCCAGAACAGGCTCCCCCAGTCTGTGCGTGACCCGATGGGTGACCGCTCATTATTAGTACTGATTGTAACTGAGCCCTTGTTATGTTGCAAACTGGCCGTAGTCCTGGTGTTCATCAGTCAGCTCCCCAACCAAAGACACCGCATCCAGCACAGTTTCAATTTTGATTTCGTCAGACTCAGTAATATGGGGCAATGCTGGCAGAAGCAGCAATTGGGGGGATCAGGTTGCCTTAACCAAGACACAGATAGAGCCCATGCCAACAGGATGTGCCAATCAGACCCACCGACAGGGACAAAGCAGCTGCAACACCCAGAAAGCTTATATGCTATCTAAATTAATATAACACACATACAACCACTGCCTCCAACCCCGTTGACCATAATAATAATAATAATAATAATAATAATAATAATAATAATAATAACAACAGAAGTAGTATTAATATTAGTAGTAATATGCCAGATTCAAAAAAAACAAACAAACAAAAATTTCATTGTCATCAAAGTCAGTTATCATACAGCTATCATATAATTACAACATCATTGTTTGTATTTGTATATCATGAAATTAGTTTAAGGCATCAATTATAAATCTTGCGGCTTAATTGGGGCATCAGCTCATCAGCTAGTTTTATTCAATATTTAATGGTGAAAGCAGAGGGCTGAAGGTTGTATTAAATCTGAGTAACTGGTTTTGTGTTTTTGATGTATGTTGTTCTTGAATGATATGTTCCCTTAACAGATGTATCCATTGTGTAACTGAAATTTGGCATTTATTTTTCCAGTTAAGTAATATAGTTTTCTTGGCGATAGCTAGAGACATGAGTAAAGGAACTGGGTGTTTAAAAGCTGGGTTAATTTGAGAGGTGTCGCCGATGAGGCATAGTACTGGGAGCATTGGGATAATAGTTTTGAAGATTTCTGTTAATTTATTTGTGACATCTGTCCAGAATTGATTAACTGGTGGGCGTAACCAAATTGCATGAAGATAGGTGTCTTGTGTATTTAAACTGCAGTTGGTGCATCTGTCAGAATTACTTAAGCCCATTTTAAACATCTTGTGTTGCGTAATGTGTGTTCTATGTACAACTTTATACTGAATTAATTGGATATTTGTATTCGTGCTAAAGATAAAAGTATTTCCGCAAACTGTTTCCCAAAATTCCTTATCTGTGCTGATATTAAGGTCTTTTTCCCATTGTTCGACTGGTGCAGCAGTGTTTGTGTCTATAGATGATATTAAAGCATATAATTTCGAAAGCGACTTTGTAGTGTTACTGATTGTGCTAATACGTTTTAAAATTGGGGGAGGTTGTGCTATATCATTGATTCCTGTTGTGGTTTTAATAGAATTTTTAATTTGTAGATAGTAATAATAGTGTTCTTTTCCTAGATTAAATCTCTGCATTAATTCTGTAAATGTAATGAAGCTGTTACCCGGAAACAGATGATGTAAGTGTGTGATGCCTTTCTCCTTCCATTTATTATTGCTGAGTGGACTATGGTTGATAGTAAAATCTGGGTTATTCCATATGGGTGAATTGATATGTGGAGTGAGCACATGATTTGTCAGTGTATTAGTTTGCCACCAAGCAGTGAGAGTTGTTTTAATCATCGGGTTTGAAAATAGATTTTGTTTTTTAATTGTTTTAGTGAGTGATGGGAGGTCAGATATAGCAATGTCTTTACATTCTGCTTGTTCTAACTCTAGCCATGGGTTTTGGGTAGTGTCATGTCTTATCCATTTGCAAAGGTATTGTAGATGAGATGCTAAGTAATAATGTTGAAAGTTAGGTGCTGCTAAACCACCTTGAGCTTTATTTTTTTGTAACTTTTGTAAACTTATTTTAGGTTTCTTGTTTTTCCAGTAGAATTTGCTTATAGATTGATTTAATGAGGTGAACCATTTCTTAGTTGGCTGTACAGGTGTCATGGTAAATAAGTAAAGGACTTTTGGTAGTATACACATTTTAACTGTTGCAATGCGGCCTATAATGGAAAGTGGTAAGTTCATCCATCTAGTTAAGTCATCTTCTATCGTTTTTAGTAGTGAAATAAAATTAAGGTTAAATAAGTCAGATAGGTTCTGGGAGATTTTTATTCCTAAATATGTTATATTATTTATTGAGAAGGGCGTATTCTGTATACTAGTGTCATGTGAATTCATATTCAGTGGTAGAATTGTTGATTTGGTCCAGTTTATGGAATAGTCTGATACAATCGAATATTTATTGATGAGTTTAATTATTTCTGAGAGAGATATTTGGGGGTTTTGTACAAACAGTAATATATCATCTGCATATAAAGAAATTTTATGATTAGTGTTATGTGATATTACTCCATGGATGTTATCATTCTGTCTTATTGCAGTAGCCAGAGGTTCTATAAATAAAGCGAAGAGTAGATTTTTGAACTCGTGCGAATGGTGTGGCAAACGCTTGAAACGCTCAACTCGCGCCGCGTCATTCGCGCCGCCTCATTCGCGCGTTTCGTGCCGCAGGATGGCTATTCGCGTCTTTGCATTGACTTAACATGTAAATCACTCGCGCTTGCCGCTTCATTCACGTCCGGTGTGAACGCACCATAAGTAGGGCTGTACGATTAATCGCACGATGTTGTGAGGCGCTTTTAGTCGAGGAAGCCGGTACTTTGATTAGTAGCAAATCTCCATCACGTGCGTTCAGCGTTTGGCAATTAATACACAGAGGCGTAAATCACTGACAAGCTACGCCAAATCGCGCTCAAAATCGAATGCGAAATCCTTTTTGGTTTAAGATTTTTTTAGATTTTTTGGCTGGAAACAGGACAAAAAAGTAAGAAAAAAGTATGAAAACTCATTTGAGCTAGTAATTATAGGGGTGTATTAGCTAGCTTACATCTGATTTACAGTTACTATCATAAAAATACACTTTTGTGTAGGTTTAAAATTCTACATGCGTCCAACAACAAACATTTTAGCTAAATGTATATTTTACTTAGAATTCTTGTGCTCTGTCAAAAGTATTGAACGGCACAAATAAATTCAGTTTGCTCTGGTGGATTGTTTTTAACCATGATCAACATTAAGGGCTGATTGTGAAAGAAAAAAAAAAAAAAAAAAAAAAAAAAAAAAAGCATGCACCACTTTAGCCCTGATCAATTTTTTTAGGTAATTTATTTATCTTTTGTTTTCTCAGTTTTGGTCTTCTGTCCACACTGAGACAGCATTTTTGTCAAAGAAAACTGAGCATAAATTTGAAAACGTTGTTTTCACGTCGTAGTGTGGACTGTGAAAATGGAGGCATTTGAAAATAACGATGCATGTTTAGTCATGACTCCTGTTATACCAATAGAAATCTGTTTAAACCAGTATTGTGCCTGTTGTGTGCTATTCACTTTCACACTGTTGTTAAATATGTGTAACTTTGTACACTCTTCATATCACAGTCCTGCAAAGATGACAGAACATTTTACTTGCAATTGCTGTTAGCAGCATAAGGGCATATAATGGTTTTTCAGACATATAATGGTGAGTGAGTGAGAGTGTGTGAGGTGAATGGTGAGATATTTCGGTAAATAAAATGAAAATTCCATGAAAACTTAATGTGTTTTTTTTTTTAAAGTTCAGCTTTAAAAAAGGAAAACCAACCTGTTTGTTCCTCAGTCTCTTCATGTTTGACTCTGATTGCTTCTTCAATCCTCATGTCTTCACTCTCTTCTTTAATAAACGCCATCTTTATTGAACACTTTGTTCTGTTTCAGATGAGATAATTAACAGATATAAAAATACAAGCAAACTAAATACTTGCGTGTGTCTCAATCAGCTCCCTAGCTCAGTAGTCAGCGCACTTGTAAGGGAATCAGTCAGAGTGATGTCAGAGTTTAAAGACTTCAATGATCCGAGTATTAATTATTACAAATTATACATAGTTATTAGCAGATATTTATGATGTATATTTGACATTCAGTTATTTGTACATAATATTAATATTACACTTTCATGAAAACGTTTGCAGTTGGTTTATAAACGTTGCCATTGAACATGTTTGTGTTTGTTGTTCTCTTTGCATTTACACTGTTTGTCGTATACGATACAGGGAGAGAAATGAGACGCACTTTTTCTGTCATTAATATGAGGATGCGCTTTACTCACAAAAATAACGTTAAATAGCGTATTAAAACGTTATATTTAAGATTGACTCATTTATTTTGCGTAGTCTGTAAAAACGTGTAAATTGATAGAACAGTTTGCATTGACTAAAAAACTTAAAGCACAAACCTTTCTTCAGCCGAATCATAACAAATGCAGGGCTAGAAGGGGCGCAGCTGTATGACGTCACATCGCCAGAAAAATAAAATAAAAGTCCTGTTTACACACTGGTGTCTATTAAATATGATAATGGATTTCCACAATTATTATCATGGGAAATCTATAAACTTTTATATTTACCTTTTTTTAATAATGTACATTTACAACATTATACTTTGTGTTTTCTTACCATCCCATTAAATTACAACTAGTTTCCATGCAAAGGCTGAGGGAGTGACCGCAAAGTTGACATCTTTCACTCTTTTGAACTATCAGTCTCTGTTTATTTCTTAACATTTTTCCTCTTTTGGAAAGTCAGTGAAGCACTGACACTTTTTTTTTTTGCTATTTAGATGAATGAGAACACAAAATAGTATTTGTTGCGACACTCTTTATATAACTATAATGACTTTCAATTCTGAGAACCCTGGAAATGTGACAAGGGCTTACATTATCTGTTGCATGAATTTTGTCAGTAACCTACAACAGTGTTTCCCGACGTCAGTCCTACGTATTTGTTGGCATGTACAGCAATTGTTCTAATTGACCGTAAAGTGCCCTGTGAAGTGGACAGATTCCAGTTCGAAACGAGTGTATATGTTCCATTTAAAGTGCATTAAATAGTGCAGGACGTGAATTAAAATTGTATTTATTTACAGAGGTATATTATGTCACATTTCACACTTCTCTTGTAAGTTTTGTCTGTGGGTGAACAGGCACCGGCGCAGCGCAAATTCATGAATGAACGTTCCAAAGTGAAGTAAACTTCAACAGATTTCCCCTGCTCAGGGAGTAGTGAGCAATGAACACTGTGTATAGATCATGTCAACCGGAACACAGTTTCATGCATGTAGCTCTCTTCTAATGAGCTGGTTATCTGAATCAGGCGCATCAACTAAGAGAGACATGAAAAATATGCAGAGCAGGAGGGCACGAGGACTAGAGTTGGGAAACGCTGACCTACAAAGTTAAGAATTTGGGATGAAGGATGTCCTAAATACATTTTTATTTGCCAGTATCTGCCAGGCACTCCTCAATTTCTTCTTCACCCTTTCTGGAATTAAATAAAAGTCAAACCGCCAGATGCAAGTCTAACCCCAAAAAATGACCAACAGGTGTGGGAGAAACATGTGTGTCTTGATGTGATCCTTAACAACTGCTACTCTCCATTTCTACAAATCTGAGTGAAGTACCAACCACTACTCAGATACAGAAACAAAACCCTGCTGAAAAAAACCCCCAGCTAAAACCAGCCTAGGCTGGTTGGCTGGTCTTAACTGGTTTTAGCTGGTCTCCCAGCCTGACCAGGCTGGTTTTAGCTGGCCAGGCAAGTTTTTCAGCAGGGAAGTTGTTCAGGGGGGTGTTCCATAAACCAAGTTGACCAAATAAGTCAGGCTTACTTCAGTTAGTCTGACTTATTGTCACTTGATTTGGCTCAAAATAAGTCAGACTAACTGAAATAAGCCTGACTTATTTGGTAAACTTGGTTTATGGAACACCCCCCAGGTAACTAAAAACAACTTAGAATTGAAAGCTGAATGTTAAATCCAAATTTTTTAGGGATTAAATACCTCTGGACATTAAACAACCAGTAGCCATTTGTTCCAATGTCCCCAGACACCTCTGACCAGCTGCTTGTTCTGACAGAGATGTCACAGAAGAAGTCTGATCACTGAATATACCAGTGGTTCTCAATCCTGGGGGGTGTTCCATAAAACAAGTTTACCAAATAAGATAGGCTTATTTCAGTTAGTCTGACTTTTTGTCACTTGATTTGCCTCAAAATAAGTCAGACTAACTGAAATAAGCCTGACTTATTTGGTAAACTTGTTTTATGGAACACCCCCCTGGTCCTGGAGGACCCCTGCTCTGCACATGTTGCATGTCTCTCTTATTTAACACACCTGATTGAGATCTTCAGCTTGTTAGTTCAGTTCATGGATCTCTACTAATGAGCTGATGATCTCAATCAGGTGTGTTAAATAAGGGAGACATGCAAAATGTGCAGAGCAGGGGTCCCCTAGGACCAGGATTGAGAACCACTGGAATATACAACTAAACTCTGCTCCTTTTTTACAATCATCACTTTATCTCCTGCTTCTGCTCTTCACACTCACTGGCTTTTCCCTCAGTCAACTACTTGGCTGACTGAGGACTGTTAATAAATAAAATAGATTAATGTAATTACTTTTAAGATGATAATTTACAAATTTCAATTCATTAACATGTGAACATTTCATTTCAGTTGCATGATTCAATTCTTTGGGAAATTTGATTTGTATTTCACTGTAAAATGTTGTTTTAAAAAATGTTTTAAATAAAAAAAACAACAACTGTGTTGTGTAAAAAAAGTAGAAAACTATTTGATTATATCATAGAAATAGTGTTGTTTATAAAAACAAGAAAATTATTATAAAATGTGAAATGGATATATGAAATCATTAAAGTATTGAGTAATAAGTAAGTTTATATGATTTTATTAAATGTTCTACTTTATTACACTTTTTTTTTTTTTTTTTTTTACAGTTTAATGTTTAAGTATTTGTACAAATATAGCATATAAAAGGTTAATGTAACACTCATGCTTCATTGTGTTTTGGGTTGTCTTGTTTGTCATTTGACCAAATTTCTCAGTCAGTTTAATTACTTGTTCTGTTCATCATTATTATTCTTATTACTAATTATCACATTAGTTTCAGTGTATTTAAGGCATTTAGCTCCTCCCGTTCTGTGCTGGGCTTGTGTGTGACATGCTGTTTTGTTTGCCCATTGTCAGTAGAATTATCTGTGTTGTTTAACATACAAAGAACTTGTTAATCCAAAGTATAGTTCTTTAAAGGTTCTTTCTTGGTTTAGTTGGGAAAATGATTAAAATGCCATTAAAATACAGTGTATTTCCTGATGATAATATGGTTCTTAACCTTTCTTAATCAGGGAATATCAGAGGCAACTTTCACTCTAACAGACCTCTTGCCACATTGCAACGTCAGACAGGCTCTGGTAAGTTTATAGTTTCATAATATTTTAAATCCTAATGTTATTATATTTTGTGTGTCACAATTGTGAAATTTTTAGATCATTTTATTCTCCTGAAGCAGAAGGAATGCCAAATTTGTCAACACTGTAAGATGTCATAAGATTTTCTGATGACGGGCCAATGACAGAGTTGACATTCAACATGAAATCATTATATTTTGTCATAAAGGTTTTTTATTACATTTAAATATAAAATAGTGTTTAATTTTTCTAATAATGTATAATTAAATATAATGTTTTGATTCTTTGTATATTTATTTTTGTATACTTGGTGATTGTTTTCAGCACACAATTAGACATAGTGTATTTCAATATGTATTTTACCAAAAATAAGTATTTGTAGGCTGTGTTTTCTATATGTAAATACCTGTGCATTTAGGATTGTTAGGCGCAGCAGCGTGTGAACAGGACTTTTATTTTGATCTGTAGATGTGACGCCATTTCGCTGCGTCGCGTTTTTGGGTGTGTGTTTCAGCTGATGAAGGTTTGTGGTCTTTATCATTTAAAGTGTTTATATCGATACAACTCGTTATGTATACGTTATAGTTTTCACAAGTGTTGTAAGGTTAATTATTATTGAATTAATACGTTATTCTGTGTGAGTAAAGTGCATATACACACGACTGACAAAAGGTGTCTCATTTCACTCCCTATATAGTGAATCAGATTATCGTAAACCTTAATTCATTCAGTGGTGATTTTTTTTAGAAACCCCGAGTCAAGTGAATCAATTGCTTTACAAATGATTCACTGTTTTGAATCGCTGGAAAACACAAACTTGTTTGATGAACTTTTTTGTAAAGCGTAATCTGTTAAATGCAATATGTAAGAGTTTAAAACATAATATTAATCAAAACTAAGTAGTAAGTGCCTGTGTTTTTTCATTAATTTGTTCAATTATCATTATTATTTATTGCTCAAGATTGAGTGTTTTTGGCTAATCAAACCATTTAAGGCAATTAACCATCATGCTAACTCCCTTGCCAGTGCGCTGACTACTGAACTAGGAGCTGACTGAGATGCTCCCAGAGATTTAGCTTGCAATTATTTGTTCATTCTGTTAATTATTCTCATCTTAAACAGGAAAACTTGTGCCGAATCAGCTGAGATCCACAGGAGATACTGTTTTAAACATGGTGTATATTAAAGAGGAGTGTGAAGACATAAGGATTCTAGAAGTATTCAGCATCACACATGAAGATACTGAGGAACAAACAGGTTGGTTTTCTTTCTCAAAGCCTAACTATATTGTCTTGTACATCATTTTATTTCTTTTTTTCAATTCATTTGCCATTGGCAGCTGTTTTTGTACACCTTATGCCCTCCTGCAGCTTCTCACCTTTCTGGTTTTGAAAACAAGTTCAGCTTAATTTATTGCTGTATTATTATTTTTTTTTCTTCAAGTGGCCTTATAATGTTTCTACATGTAAACTGTCATAATTAAGAAAAATCTGCTATTGAAGAAAAATGACAAAAAAGCATGTTGAATTTCACTAACTGACAAAAATAATGCATTGCATTAAAGGCGCTGTATGTAAGTTTTTGACTCTTCTTAAGCCAAAAAATAACATCATATGTTTCCTAAATATCTACAAACATATTATGTTTACATAGATGTTTTTCTGAAAAATAATGCTTTAGCCAGTGTGCGTTTCGGCCAGATTCCGAGACAATTGCAGTACCCATTTCAACCGCTGGATGGCAATATTACACTGCACAATGATCTATGAGCAGAGGAACATTAAAACACTGTAAAGCAACTCATCAAATTACAGTACAAGGCTCATCCCATGTTTTCAATCTGGCAAACCCATGTGAGCGGAGGAAGCAGGAGAAACTGGTCTCTCCAGTATTTTGAATTTGTACTGCAGTACCCATTTCAACCACTAGCTGTCAATCTTGTGTACTGCACCTTTAACAGTGCATTTTAATACCCTGTATTTTTAGTTCCTGAAATTTAACAGTTGTTTATTTAGGCTGTGAGTACTTCAATTTAAAACATTTCACACATATTTTCATAATTAAAAATTCAACAATCCATATGCACCTTTTAGAGTTCACTTCAGAACAATTCAGTCTGTTTAAAAATACAGTTTTCAGTCCATTATATTTTATTTTACAAGCTCCCTTCCGGTCTTGCTAAACACCAGTGTAGAGAGCCGGAGAAATCCAAATATTACCTTCTATATATGTTCACAGGATTTATAGTATCAATTCAAATACAACTAAAATCTACATTACTTGTGTTACAAAAATCTAAATAGTAATTGAGCCAATTGCATTTGAAACTTAACGTATGTTTGGGTCCGGTGAATGAATGAAATGCACGAATCCCTACTGTTCACAAAATGAAAGTTGACTTGAACTCATTTGGCCTCATTTATCAGTTAAGTGCTGATCCGAGCGCACAAATCAACTCACGACAGAGTTCACGTGTGATTCATTAAACATTCATATGCCGCTGTAAGGTTTACAGAACCTCAGACACTTTGAAAGTCAGGTATGCCTCCTTTACTCTTACATTTATCTTTGAGAATTTGATGTTTGTATTGATATGATTTGATCTCTGAATTGGCTATATAATTGGCATACTACATAATTACCTAACTGATAATAAATTGTTACATTTTATTTCATTCTGATTTACTCTGTAATTATTGACTCTAGTAAATTACGTTGTGTATCAAATAAAGTACAATAATATTATAGAATAATCAGATGTCTGAATAAATTATCCTATGAATGACATAATAATTGGCTTTCTAACCCAAATGCCAGGTAATAATAAAATGTAGTCAGATAAGATAACGAAATGAAAGTTAGATTGGAATTTAACTTAACTTTAATAACTTTGTGCGCTACAAAGTTTGAACACGCAAAAAACCTTCATCCACCATTAGATACCTCTGTTGGGCCAATTGCATGGACCTTACACCGCCAATCCCGTCAGACGAATGATTGTATGTTGATAAATGTGGCGGCTGAAAACAACCATTTAAATATCACGGCCCTAAAAACACCCAGGTTTAGAAGCCTTGCCCCTAGAGTCTATGACATGGAGAACGAAAGCCGGCCAAAATGAGGAAGTTAAGTCATGAAAGAGAAATTGATCTTACTCTAAAAACACCCATTAACCATTTGCAAACAATGACATTAATTTATACAGCATGTATATTACATAGCACTAAATATAACAAAACAAAATATTCATTTATATTATAGCTTATTTAGTTCTCCGTAATCCACAAGAAACCCTTTAAATTGAATGTATTACAAAAGAAGAATGAAAAATTAGTAGCTATAAAAGTTTATATTTAAACTGTAAAGTACAACACAAATTAGGCTATAGTGGATACAGAATACAAACGTTCTCCGAAATCCTCTATGCCGCACGCAAATTCATGATAACACAAGCTCAGACCTGACGTGAGTTTTGATTGTAGCCACCGCTCATGTCGATATTGATAAATTCCAGGTTATGCACAGAAACGACCGTATGCCCAATTTTCTGTCATGCGTTCGTTTCATAAATGAGGCCTAATGTGTGTACACAGCTACACAGTGTCTTTTTTCTTTACCAATTATGTACATTTACCCATGGATTTTTATCACATTTCCAGGTTTCTCATAGCGGAAGGCGTTAGAAACGCCCTCACATAAGCATTGATAAAAAGGTGATATAATACGAAGTATAGTGTTATAAATGTACATACATTAAAAGAAAAAAGAAGGTTCATTACTTATTTTTATTTTTTTTACTGAAACATACATCAGTTTGTTCCATCAGAACATTAAATCACAGGCTCTAAAAAGACAAAAATTTCACAGAACTCTCTTTGTGTTTTGGGTTTTTGGTTCTGTGCTAGAGCCATCTGCTGATAAATGATAAACACATACACCAGAGCAGTATCAATAAAGTGGTAGAATAGGGCATGGTACCACTTCCTGGTCTGTCAGAGAACGGTGGAATTCCCGATGAGGGAATCAGAGAGATCAACTCCTCCTGTGTTTCTGTGTGGAAAATAATAGGACATATTTCAAATCTAAAGTCAAACATAACCAAGTAAATAACATGTGAACATATCTGCACATTGTTTTTATACAACATCACTGAATAAATTGAACTCACTTCTTGTAGTCAGCCACTGCATCAGGTGTAGGAATGGTCAGTTTCGTCCATTCTTCACCTCTCGTCCTCATCCTCCTCTGTACCGTGCTGTCTTCATTTGCTGAATGGATGGAGGAGTACATGATCACCTCCCTGATGTCCAACAAACAGTAGCTTGCAAATCCATCTCATACTCCAATGGTGAGCATTTCTGGGCAATTGAATTGGTGCAAATTGTTTCACAGGCCCAGATGGCCTTCTGGAGGAGGTATCTGAACAGTGATGGGCTGGTGTAGAAATTGTCCACCAGCACCATCACCGATTCATAGCTGAGTCCTTTAGTTTGTTCTGCTTGTGCCACAGGGGATTTGCCCTCATAGATAATAAATTCCCATGTGCAGCCATATGTGGAATCAGCTAAAACAAAAAGTCGGTACCCCCATTTTGTTGGCTTCTCATTCATCTATTGTTTTAGCCCAATCCTTTGATGCCACCATCTGTTCGTCTACTGCAATGTTCTGATGAAGATGGAGGAAGGTCTGGCAGGCTTCATGTATCTGCTGATAGATTGGCTTTAGTTTGCCAAGGCGATCAAAGGCTGGGGTTCCATGTTCTCTGCTTTTTTTTTTAAATCACTGAAATGCAGTGCCAAAGACATTTGCAGGAAATTTCCTGCCTCAAATCGCACTTGTTGGAAAGCCTATTCTATAGAGTCTGGACCCATTCCAGAGTAATTCATAGCAGGAACTTTTACCAGACCCATGTAAATTACTACCAACAGGTAGGAGTATAGATCCTTTAAGGGCATGTCCTGCCATGGCTTCCTTGCAGCACTTTGATATTTGGCTGCATAGGCATTAGAATTCTGAGTAATCGTCTAGCATACTGAGGGTGAAAGATACAGCTGAACCATTTCTAGAGTACTGTATGACTCCATGGGTATCAGCTGAGACCCTGAAGTTCTAGCTGGTTGAAACACTGTCACAGGTGGTGGAATGTCTGTTTCCTTTGAAGTGTGCCATCTTGCTGATATGCCAAAAGAAACAACAGATTTTTCTGGTTCTGTTCTGGTCAGTATTTTGTTTGTTTCTGTTTTTGTTCTTTGAACAAACTGGTTCAGAGCTCTGCATTTTTATCATATTAATTGTGAAATGTATTAAATATCTTAAATGGAAAAGAAAAATCTAATTATAATTTCAAGGAGTCTTAAAATTCGGGACAAAAACAAATAATTTGATATGGCTTAATGTGACAATTCGACTTCAAAAGGCTATGATATTAAATAAATATGAGTGTTGCATGTTTTAAAGTCAAAACGTGGGTGTTTTATATGAGTGTACCTCTAGAGAAAGCAGATTGTCTTCAGGAAAATGTCATCTTACCTATGTATAGTGTCTGATAAAGTAGCCTTCATGAGCACAGCTGCTTTGTGTACAGACATTACTGGGGAAATTATTAATGCTGTTCCAAAAGCACCACCTGCTGTCAGAGAATGAATTTGCATTCATAAGCCCATCTGCTGTTTTGTTCAGACCAATGAAAAAAATCGATCCATATTTTTACACAGATATTCATATGTTTTAAAGTAATATAATAGTTGATAATTTTGACTCATCCCTTATCTTAAAATATGGTTTACATTTTGTAGCCAGTAACAGTTTATTCTCTGTGATAGGAAAACATGTATCAAAGTCAGAGGACCTAGTACTGAGCCTGGTGGCACTCCGTGTTTGTGCTTGATAAAATGTCTCTACATTTACGCAAGGAAAGTGGTAGCAGTCACATATATGAAACAAACCATTCTAATACTATTATTACTATTATTACACAAACGCCAAAATAACTCTCAAGCCAAGAAAATGTAATGATCTATATTGTCTGAAGATCTAATAGCACCCAATTAAATGTATAAAGTCATGGTTATATTCCAAAAACTTTAATAAACTTGAAACACATGATGGGACATACAATATGTCTGAACATAGCTAAGAGGACAGTATTTTTGTTTTATACTTAATGGAAAACTTGAGATCTGTCTATAACTAGTTCTCCTGAGTCAACATTTTTTTTGGTTTGAGAACTGCCGGCTTGAAAAATATTTGGGACATTTCAGTAGCTTAGTGAGTATCTAGCACGTTGTCAGTTTTTATGCCATACAAGTCTAATTGTATTGATGTTTATTGCTCTGTGCCATTGGGTTTAACTTGTATTGGTCTCTTTTTGCTTTAGACCTGATTCCACTGAAAAAAAGTCAACGACAAAATTCCTCACAGACGAAAACTTATTCACAAAAAAGAGCTCAAAAGACAGGAGTTAGAAGTCATTTCACCTGTGAAGAATGTGCAAAGAGTTTCACTTCAAAATCAAACCTTAATGTCCATATGAGAATTCACACTAAAGAGAAGCCCTACACCTGCCAACAATGTGGAAAGAGTTTTACTACAAAAGGAAACCTTGGCGCCCATATGAGAGTTCACAGTGAAGAAAAGCCTTATGGCTGTCAACAATGTGGAAAGAGTTTTACTACTAAAGGAAACCTTGGCGCCCATATGAGAGTTCACACTGGAGAAAAGCCTTACACTTGCAAACAATGTGGAAAGAGTTTCAGTACAAAAGGAAACCTTGATGCCCATATGAGAATTCATACTGGACGAGAGCCTTGCATCTGCCAACAGTGTGGAAAGAGTTTCACTACAAAAGGAAATCTTGATGTCCATATGAAAATTCACACTGGAGAAAAGCCTTGCATCTGCCGACAATGTGGAAGGAGTTTCACTACAAAGGGAAACCTTGATGCCCATATGCAAATTCACAAAGGTAAAAAGCCTTACACCTGCCAACAATGTGGAAAGAGTTTCGTTATAAAAGGAAACCGTGATGTCCATATGAGAATTCACACTAGAGAAAAGCCTTACATCTGCAAACAGTGTGGAAAGAGTTTCACTCAAAAAGGAAACCTTTGCGCCCATATGAGGATTCACACAGCAAAGAAGCCTTAACATGTGCCAACAATGTGAAAAGAGTTTCTATCAACAAGGAAACCTGAAAGTCCATATGAGGAAAAGGTTTTCCTATAAAGGAATCCTTATGGTCCACATGAGAATTATGAAAAGCCATTCAAATACCCTCAGTGTGGAAAGAGTTTCAGTTAACAAGGAAACCTTATAGTCCACATGATAATTCACACTGGAAAGCCTTATACCTGGCAACACTGCCAAAATGATTTTAAGATGTAAAATATTTCTTAATAACCACATAAGGATTCACTCGAGAAAAAAATTGTCATCAGTGAGGAAGGAATTTCACAGACATGAAACACTTTAAGAATTATGAATTAACTCACATACGAGAGAAGCCTTGCATGTGCCATCACTGTGAAAAAACTTGCAAATTTTGAGATTGACATGAAAATGCACAACAAAGGGGAAGCCTTTCACATGACGTCACTAAAGAAAGAGTTTCAGATCTAAAGAAAACTTAACAGTCATCACGCAGGCATCACACTGAAGAGAAGCAGTTCACTTGTCTAAACTATTTTTGGGTGAAAGATTCCTTTAAGTTGTTCCAAAACTAATTTTTTTTTTTATTATTATTACCCCCTGTTCTGACACCCATGATTGACATGTCAGGTTGTGTTAGTGTTAAGTCTGAAGATCTATATTTGGTGTGCATCTCTGGATAATAGAAAAACTTAGTTTGGTGATGTATTCTGATGAAAAGTGATCTGTTTCTTATTATCTCTAGTTTTTTTTATCTTTATTTTCCGTTATTTTTATTCAAGTCACATTTATTTGTACAGATTACAATACAGATTGCGTCAAGGCAGCTTTACAGTATTAATAAGGAAAATAGTGTGTCAATAATCCAAGAGGATTATAGAAAACACTCAATTTTCCAGTTAAAGTCAGTTTATCATTGATTCAGTGATGCCATCGTCCCACTCAGTTCAGTTCAAATAGCATCTGTGCAATCAAGTTTACAATATTGCCAGAAATAGATTCTATGAACGAACTCTGCTGACGTATTTCTCGTAGAATCCTAGCCAGCGTATTTACTATACTAGCGGCAAAACAGTACCCACCTTATTCCAGTGGAACGGCTACTCTGTTGCTGAACCAAGGCGCACCGGGGTATGGCAAAGAAGGGAGGTTGACACTCAAGTGGATGAGGATCCCATGCCAATTGATGCCCAGCATCTGGAGCATGGTTATTGTTCAGTTCCAGAACCCGCGGCAGTTGATAATGCACTGGATTAGATTGAAGATCTTCTAAAAGAGGTGGAACAACTAAGGAGATAGGTGGAGGAGTTGTTGGTCAGTCAAAGCCGACAATGAAATAAGGTTCTACACAAGGTACGATTTAATTTTAGAACCCTTATGTACTGCACAATATACGATACTGTTTGTGTGTGTGTGTGTGTGTGTGTGTGTGTGTGTGTGTGTGTACACACATTTATGCTCAACAAATTTATTAGACCAACTATGATGATGAAAAAAACAACAACAAATTGAAACAACTAGCCTTGATTCACACATAATAACAAAAAAACATATTTTATTTTTATTTTGTATGGCCTCCTTTGGCCTCGATAGCAGCTTGCATTCTTGCTGGCATTGTTTTTATGTACTTTTCCACAGTCTGTTGTTACTGACTTTCAAATATCGTCTAGTTGTTCCCAAAGACTGTTTTGTGCGATTCAGTAAATTCCAACAATAATTCTATTTTAGCGTTAAAACACCACTGTGACTTAAAGAGCTTACACATACTGGCGTGGCTTGACCATTACAGAAAATTAAATGAATTTGTAATTCACCAATTCTTTTTGATTTGGGCAGTGGTGGCACAAACCTTCTATTGGGTTGTGGTCTAGGCTATTAAATTTGTTAAGCATTGTATACACACCCAATATTGTGTGTGTGTGTGTGTGTATAGTAATTATTTTTAGTTTGTAGTTTATGTACATTTAAAACATGTCCTACATCTAACTTAGGTTCAGAACGTCTTCTGGAAACTCATTGAAGCTGCATCCCAAAATGATTTGTGTGTCCAGAGCAAGAGCAACTACAATGAGGTGTGAAGGAACAAGCAGTGCATGGGTAAATAAAGAAATGGAAGAACAAAACTTAATTCTATATTTTCAGTGGAAGCCTAGCCTACACATATGCACATAATTGCAAACCTTGTTGTTTTTACAGGATCACTCCTTGCAGCCCATTGATGAGTTCTTCCTCTTCATGGTCCACCTTGCCCACAGATTCAACATCCATCAGTCCACAGTTAGCTGTTAGTCTGTCTGCATCTGGATGTCTGAGGAGGAAATCAAGGCTCATCTACCCAATGAGTTCCAGGACTACCTAGACACAAAAGTGGTGATGGACTGCACAGAATTGCGTTGTCAAACTCCATCCACTCTTCTACTTCAAAGTGAAGTCTTCTCCATTTACAAATCCCACTGCACCTTCAAGGGATTAATCGGCATGGCACAATCACCTTTGTGTCATCCCTCTATGCAGGTTGCATGATGCAGTGATAAGGAGCTATTTAAGCAGTCTGGGATTGAAACCTGGTATGGAGATAATGGCCGACAAAAGGGTTTCTTATTGTTGACTGTGTGCCATGCAAAATCTATAGACATGCTTACCTGTCAAAGAGGAAACAGTTGTCGGCTGATGAGGTGAGAGAGACACGGTCCATTGATCGGCTGAGGGTCCACGTTGAGCGACTTATCCACCGAGTAAAGCAACACAAGCTGTTTGACACAGTCATCCCTCTTTCTATTACAAGGAGCATCAACTAGCTATACACTGTTGCTTGCCTCCTTGTAAGTTACCAGAATAGCCCATTAGTGAAAGCTTGGGCAAAGGATCAAAGACAATATTTATTTATACAAGAGATTTATTTATTTATTGGAGATTGATGAATTTAGATTCATTTTTGTAATAAATAATAACTTTTGCACTGCAGTAAAATATAAATAACATTGATATAGTGTTAAACATTTCCTGTACATTGATCTTGTGTAAATATAATTTTAAATTATTATTTGTCTTCTGTGCTTTTTGTTTGTTTGTTTTTTTTTACAGCTGTAGGCCTCTTGGTGGGTAAAAGTAAAAAAAAAAGAAATGGTCAGCTTTCTCTCGAATGGTCTGAAACATTGTGCAAACACCTGTGCATAAATGACAAAATCACACCAGTCCAATCCTGAGATCAGCATTTGTTCTTGAACTTGCCAATAGTGTGCATGCTGTTCTTTTAGTTCTGGTGTGCCATTGTGAAATTTAGGGTAAGGACAGTCTACATAACTTTTTACATTTGGACACTTCATCTCCAAAAGGCCAAAAACATGGTGCTCATTATGGTCAAAATTAATCCCATACAATTTAAATTAGAAAAGCCAAAATAACAATTTCCTTTGGTATGCCCCTACAAACTGTACATAGGGTGGTACATAGTGATTGGTGAAATGTTACTCATCCAACCCACGATGGATAGGATACCTGTTTGAATCACATCAAAGACTTTATCTTTGACCTTTCATCTTTATGTCATGCTGTAGCAATTAATGGCTCAAAAGGGAAAATATTTATGATCTATTATAACTGGTTATAATTAATAATGAATATTTAGATCACATCTCAGAATTAACCATAGCAGAATTAATCTTACAGTTATTTGATCTGTTCGTCCGCCGAATAGACAGTATAATCATTTATTAATTCTAGTAAAGATTATTTTTCTGGCCAAGAAGAGTAACCTTCCTACTGTAGTCAGTACTAGCAATAATTTAGTAAAATCCACATGTAGCATGTAGCAAAATCAGACATTCAGGGACTTCGAATGGTGAGCAGCACACAGAGACAATCAATTGTGAAATATAGGGTATTTAATAAATGGATCTACAGTGAACGTACAACTAAACTAATCAAAACACATATATGCATAAAGAAAGTAAGTAAGGAAAGAGAGAGAGAAGAAGAAGAATGGCAGTGTTTAGCATCAAATAACCACAACCTAATGAGAATCATCAAAGATTCAATTTACCTTAAAAAGGGGCTCAACTTAGATGCATCTAAAATAGCTGTAAATAGTTACTTGCATTGGCTTTGTTGCTGAACAAGAGTCCTAATGCGGTAAACGACTGAGGTTCCTGATGGATTCTTTTAGGAGAGTGACTGGAAGTTTCTGTAGTTCTTCTGAAGATAGGAAAATCCACAACGAGTCTACAAAGTTATTTGAAGATAAAACTACCGAAAGTTAGACTTGCATGCTAGATTGTACAGTTGCAACAAACGCGTTCCCCCTTGATTGATATATGCAACCCCCGTTGTGTTGTTTATCCTGACTAGGACATGAAAACCTTCCAAGTATGGGCGAAAATGCTTCAGGGCTAGAAAGACCGCCATTAACTCCAGCATGTTTATTTGAAGACTGCAAAGCTGAGGCGCTAAGCGACTCTTTACCGATCTGCCTTGAAAAAACGCTCCCTATCCCGTCAAGGATGCATCCGTTGTCACTACTTTTCTCAGAGACACGCTCCCCATCAAGACTCCTGTCCTGAATACACGGGTTTCTCCACTCAGTGGTAATTCTCACTTTGCATGAGAGGTGCTGGTGTGGGCACGTGCCCTGCCTAAACTGGTCTAGGCACTGATAAAAATGCTGTTATCCTCCTTTCCAAAGCATAGTGCGATATTCCTAGAGTCTATTTGCAAGCCTAGATACTCTGTCTCCTGGGATGGGATCAGTTGGCTTTTGGCACTGTTGATCCTAAACCCCAGAATCGTGAGATGAGACGTGAACATCTCTATGTCTCGTTCCACGTGCTTCCTCCCCTGCGGAGACTCCGTTCTAGGTGTCCCTCTTCTTTTTTTTTGGAAGGGTTAACTGACCTGGACTTCGCAGCCGCTGCCGCGAATGACTGCTTTCTCCACGGTTTAGCATTCGGAGCAGCAGGGGGCGGGCCAACTGCTCTGTGGTCTGGGGTTTTGCAGTTCTGGACACATTCAAATACCTCCTGTTTTGCGTCGGAGGAACAGGCTGAGGGGGAACAGGAGGAAAGGAAGCTCTTTTACGAGGCAGACAGATGTCAAAAGCTTCTCCCTCCTTCTAGAGGTCGCACCTATCTCATCGCCATGACAGCCGGGCCAAACAGCCCAGTGGAGTCTACAGAAGCGTCAAGAAAATACAGTTTCTCCCTGTCCCCGGTACTCGACAGATTTAACCACAGCAACCATGGAACGGGCGCAGGTTTGCACCGCACCACGTGAGATCTGTGATGTTGCAGATTCTTCCCAGACCGCCGGGTTTGGATTACCAACATCGAGCTGCGTGCCCAGCTCCTCCAGTAATTCGGCTTGATAGGCCATCAACAAGGAAGTGGGAAGGTTAGAGAGCCCAAGCCTCTTCATTTCACTCACATCAAGAGATGAGTAGCCCCGGGATTTACGGGCCAAGGGATGTCAAGCTTAGCTACTGCACGCTTACAGCCCTCGACTAAGTTGCAATCCCCTGCCGTCAACTCAAAATCATCACTTTGCATGCTCACTGGCCTAGATGATTGGGCTGCCGACAGGATAGCATCATCCTCCTCATCATCTGGCTCATCTCGGAGGAGGCAAGCAAGCATCTCCTCCTCCTCCTCTTCATCTCTCTCAACCTCATCGCCGCCTGCCAGCAGCTGCTGGTGGAAAAGTGGTGCAAACTCCGAAAGAAAAGATCATGCAAAGAAAGATCATGTGGAGGAGAAGGTTGGGCCCCCTTAACAGAATGAGGGACAGCGGAGAGAACTGGATCGTCTTTGGAAGATGCCGCCACTCGAAGCCTTCGATTCAGACGAAGGGCAAGCCTTTCTCGGAGCCATAGGTTAAAATGGTGCATAACTGTTCCATTTCCAAAAATGAAAAAATTATAAACCAAGACATCTAAGTGGTCAAAAATCTCATCACACCACTCTTGGGCAGACATGCCATTAAAAGGCTTAACCTTACACTGGACTGGATAACATCTCAGAATGTCCATGGCAGGGGTGAGCTGAAAGAGAATACGGTATTAATGCTGCGTTCCATGCAGGTTTTAGAGCTGGTAAATCACGCCTTTTAAACCACGACTCACGACTTTGTAGCGTTCCAGGCGAGTCACGTCAAACTGCATGAGCGCACTTATTATTTTTATATTATTATTAATTTAATTGCAACTTTAAATTGTCTCTATTTTTCCACCGTGTACCACTTGCATAAACACCACACCCGTGTGGGGCTGTCATTGTTGTTTCGCAGGCTGTATTAAGGCAGAACTGGGAGTACATCAATCTAGTACGAGTTCACGGGTGCCTTTCCGGTGCACTTTCACGAGTTGAAGGTTGTAAAAACACGGGTAACGGGTTGCATGGAACGCGGCATAAGTTACAACCCAGTGAAAAACCATATTCTGTAAATGTAGCAAGACGGATCCCAGTACCTTTCATGGGTAAAGTCAAAGAAGAGTTAAGAGGTAGATGGTTCCAGTACTTACCCAGGCAACACGTGTGATCATGCGATGATCACACTGACATCACACAATCCTCATAGTGTGATTTTCAAATGGTATATAATTTATGATTACTAAAACATGATAGGGAAAAATATACAATGAATTAAAGACTTTTTGTAATAAAGGTGAGAACTCCTGTTATGATGTATATTTGTCAGACTCTTGGTGTACTTTTGTCACAAATTAATCTATTACTTTTCCTACATAATTTGTAGGTAAAAAAAGATAAAATATCTATTGATATATATCCAATGATATATAGTTTGTCATGATTAGATTAGGATTTAATTTGAATATAGTGAAGTAATCTTAGGTGTCCAGTATACAGGACAGTGACAGTTAAGGAGATATAAAAAGACACACAAATACAGTATATAATTTGAAAATATTTACATGTTATTTTATATAATTTATATTATACATAAATATATTTAATATATAACACACTTTTCTTAAATGTGTACATGAATGTGTGTGTAATTCATAAAAATATAAACAGTACACAGTATACAGTATATATATAAATTTACGATGCTACTGTGTAAGTGATAGCAGTGTGCGAATAGGACTTTTATTTTGCTGTGGTGATGTGACGTCATAAAGCGGCGCCGCGCTATTCATCTGCTGTGATTCTCATGAAGAAAGGTTTGTGGTTTTAAGTGTTTAAATCGATGCAAACTGTTCTGGTAGTTTAAACGGTTTTACGTAAAATAAGTAATCATTTTAAATATAACGTTGTAATGCTTAATTTAACATTATTTCTGTGCGTAAAGTGCATACGTGAGTGTACTGGATCGTTCAATACTGGAAATAAGTGATGAAAGAAAATCGTTTTTTATTATTAATTCGAGTCATTTGAATCAAATCATTTGTAAAAAAAAAAAAAATAATTAAGTTGTTTGAATCTCTCTAATCATTTCAAACACAAACCTGTATTGACATATTAGCAAACTAACTGCAAATGTTTTAATGAAAGTGTACAAATAATTAAATACCACCTATAAATAATAAATATCTAAATATGAACTTTATGTATAATTTGTACATACATTTTAATGAGGTGATTTAAGGCCATTAACTATCACTCAGACAGGATCCCTTACCAGTGGGGTTGCCAACTTCAGAAAAGTAAAATAAGGAATGCTTTAAATACTTTATCTGTACTAGAGTGTATGTCATTTTCATGTCTTCATTGCATAAAAGGAATACAGGACAAACTTAAAGCTATACTGAACCCTGCTTCCCGTATTGCTGCCTTAAATACGGGACGATTCTGTATTTTAAGGAACGCAGTTGACTAACTGGGGATCTGTTTCAGACGCACACAAGAGATTTAGTTTGCATTTGTTTTTCTTTTTACTAATTATACTTATCTTAAATGTGCAGAAAAAGACCCGGTGAAGCAGCTGAGATCCACGTGACGCACTATTATTAAGATGGCGTTTATTAAAGAGGAGAGTGAAGACATGACGTTTGAGGAAGCCATCAGAGTCAAACCTGAAGATACTGAGGAACAAACATCAATGCCATTTATTAAAGAGGAGAGTGAAGACATGAGGATTGAAGAAGCATTCAGAGTCAAACACGAAGATACTAAGGAACAAACAGGTTGGATCTTACTCATTTAATCCTTATTCAAATGTCCACTATTACAGAAATTGAGCTGTAAAAAATGCATAAGTAGTTATTTTGTGTAACATTTGTTATGTGGATTTACTTAACTTTTTCATGTCTATTGGGTTACTTTGCTTTTAAGTAACATGATTTAATTGCATACAAAAAAGGTTCCAGTCCAATGGACCTGAATATACATCATTCTAAACATGCTAAGCTCTAAAATACTTTTGAGGAGGGCCTTCAAATATGTGAACAGTAGGACAGGATTGAAGTCAAAAATTGAGATCCACTGGTATAAATCATATGCGACCACCGCATTGTTCAACTTATAAGCACTGCCTTTTCTAAAACTAAATAAAAGCGTAACAGAAGCATGCTGTTCGTTTGAGCTGTGCAGCACAGACCGTTTATCAACTCGGACCGCAACGCAAACAATCTTGTCCAAGTTCAGAACAGCTTTAAGGCCAATTAACACCAACAGACACGTTGGCTGTTGGATTTAAAACTTTATGAAAAATAACTGTCATGTTCACACTGCCCCAACAGACTTCAAGTCAGGGAGAGTTCAGTATCAGTGCACTTATATCCGAAGTATAGAAAGTGCAGGGGAAATCACTATTGCCGAGTTCAGACTGCACGATTTTCAAAGCAATCGCGTCACAGATGTTTTCACACTGCATGACTATCTGGGGTAGCATTCTGTCGCTGCTGTGTTCACACTGCACGATGGATCGGCGACAGGGGGTTTCACACTGCATGACTTTACAATAGGAAGAATCACCGACAACTTTGTCCCGGTCCTCAAACTACGTCTCACAACCAAACACACACGAGAAGTGACATGGAAACAACGCAAGGTCAGGCGTGCAAGTTCTCACATGAGACTGGTATTATTATAAAAAAAATGGTAGCCCGCAAGAAGCTTGTCATACAAATTGCATGTGCACTCATTTGCAGCGGAAAGAAAAGAAGCCAAAGCTATTCTTGTTGATATTGTGGTCTATACCTTCGTAACTCCTCCCCCACCTTCCCGCTGGCCTGGATGTTGCTGTCTCATTGGCTGTAGGTAATCGCCGATGTGATTTTCAGTCAGATCACCTTTCACACGGCATGATTTTGAATCGCCGGCAGGTCCAGATATTTACCATGCCAAATATCTCACGGGTGTCGGCGACACGTCGGCGATTCTCTCAGATCGCGTCTTTGATAGTTCACACTGTGTGATTGTCACTCACGTGAACAAGCACCGATTTGCCTGTGATTTCGGGCATTTGTCGGCGATTTCTCAAAACCTGTCGGCGAGTAAAAATCGGGGCTAAAATCATGCAGTCTGAACTCGGCATAAGTCTTATGCCATTTAGATTAAGTTAGTTAAACTGCACTACAAATACAATTTGGTTTGAAGGATATTGAGCGGGGTGCACATGAGCCACGAGTTAAATAGTATCTATAATTATCTAAATAATTGGCTCATAAAGTTTTAGCTCCTAAGTTTAAATTAAGTCTGAGCAAGCTACAAAACCTCAATAAACAGTTAACCTTGCTTTGCAGCCTTTTTAGTGCAAGCCCGTTTACCAAACATTTTAACCATGGTAATATTCTGCCCTACAAAGCAAAAAGGCAGTAACTGCATTTTTGGTCAAAAATGAGTTATCATTTTCATGACATTCAAGGCATCCTTTGTTATGTGACAAAATATCTTATCTCAAATGTGTGTCGTTTTGTAGAAAAATGGTAGTCGTTTGTACAGTAATTGGATTACAGGCTGGATGACAGGATAACTTTAAAGTCATTTTTCTCAGTTCTGCACTCGGCGTAGTTACTGCCTTTTTGCTTTGTAGGGCAGTATTGTAAGGCAGTTTTATTATTTTAATAATATATTGTCAAATATATTTTTGTTGTGTTTAATTATTGAGCCAAAACATAATATACTAACCTGAAATCCCAAGCGCAGTAGCGATTGACCTTATTGTATTCCCCCTCGCATTGTGATTGGTATACTCTGCCACACCCACCACATAAACCTCTGGCCTCTCCTCCCAAAGATCCAAAAACTGTTCCTCTTTCTGCTTTGTCCAGAAACCTGCCATTTTTAAGGTTAATTTCCTAAGTGCGCCCAGCACTAGAGACCCGCAAGATTCTGTCCCGCGTCTGCCTGCTCCCGCAGAAATATGTTTTCTTGCCCCACTCCCCACTCACAATGACTATAGTTACTGCAAGTGCTCTAGTGAGAAACGTGTTGTGGCAGAAATAGTCGAATTTTATTACATTATTAATTTCAGGGTTTGTACAATCTTTTGAGAGAGAAATTCAAGCATTTTAAAATGACTTTTAAGCATTTCAGACAACTACTTCCAGCACTTTAGAGCTCTAAAATGAATGTTATTTTTTTTAATGGCATGACCAAAATATACCTTGTGGTAAACAAATACAAATGTAAAATTTAGAAATGCGTCAAATCACCATTATAACCAGTAGATGGCAAAAGAAGAGCACATACTGGCTTCTTTGTCATTCATTTCTACTTTTTGTTTTGTTTTTTATTATATAAGTTAATCAATGTTGTCCTAAGCCAAGAACAGGTATTGTTTTGGTTTTAGGACAACTTTGATGAAAGGTTTTGATTCACTTCTAATGTGGACTACTGTATTCTTTTTGCCTTGTTTTCTTCATTAGTTTCTCTTTGTCAACTTTAAGGACTTAAGTTCTGATTTTGTTTTGTGTTATATTTATGCAGAAATACAGAAATTCTAAAGGGTTCACAAACTTTCAAGCAGCACTGTATTTATAGAAAATGGTCCAAATAAATGTAACAATTATCTTTATTTAAAGTCTTAATACTTTTCCTTTTGTGATACTGGGGTAAATCATAACGGCATGTATGCTAAAACTGTTGGATTTGGTGCCTCACCTAAAAAAAACAAAAAAAAAAACAACCAGCCGCCACTGCATGTGATATTAACTAATGCTTAAATGTTCATTCAAAGAATTTGCATTAATACACAGGCAAAATATTCTAAACATATCTGAACATATAACTGCATATAGTTGAAGTGAGCAAACATTACACAACTGACAAAACACAAGGGCTGTATATACAAGGGAGAACAAAAGGAACCAATGAGTTACTATGGGAACTAACAAGGAGAAGTTATGGTCCAATAAGTGGCTATGACAACTAATGAGTATAAGGATGGAGACGAATAAGGCACACAGCAGACAGGGACAAATGGAGTGGAAGAGGGCCTGGAAACTGTGGTGGAGCAAGTGACCAGGGTGGAGCAGGCAGTATGGGAGACCAGGGTGAAACAAAAGACCAGGGTGGAGCAGGTGAAGCTGAAGACAATCATGGCAGTGCAGGCGGAACTGTCAATGAAAGCACATGGAGGTTAGTAACGACCTCTGTGGTCATGACGAAACAGGCAGAGTTTTCCGAAACTATCTCTACGACCAGGACAGGCAGAGAGGTCAGGCATGGTTGCCACCTCCTTGGAAGATTCTGTAGCGGTCACTGCCACCTCGGGAAAAGTGTATGCAGCCCAGACAGACAAAATGGTGACTGCCATCACTGTAAAAGGGCAGCAGATGGTGGAAAAACCACTGAGACCATCAGGCTTTAGAACACTTCAGTTTGCCAGGATTCCAGTGGCTTGCACTGACATTAGTGGTGGGTCCGCCAAACTGCAAGCCAGTCTCAAACACCTAGGGATTGCCCTTTTAGCCTCAGACGCGATGTTTATGACACCCGGAAACACTGGTGTGGTGTCCATCATGGCTGAAGACTCTGGAGTGGCTGTCATGTCGTGATGAGACTCTGAAACGTCTCATGTCGTGGAGAGATTCTGGATTGGTAACCACTTGGACCACCATCAATGGATGGTCTGCCACACTGGATTCCCCAAGATGGGTCAAGTAGTAGAAATGGTGCAGGCTGATAACATAAGTGGCAGCCCAAGCTCCCCATCCGCCAAAACTTGAGAAGCATGGCTACCCCCAAAAATGTTTAGGGGAAGGGTCCTTCCTCACCTCCCCCATAGTGATAAGGGAAACTTCTTTGCAAAAAAGCATGCTCCACAAATTGCTCAATTGTTCCTTCAGGACCAACAAAGGACATTTGTGTACCTAGACTCAAGTATCATTTAGACAACACAGTAAAAGGCAAGGAGAGACAAATCTGACAAACACACAGCGGTGTTTCAATACTGAATGATTTAGCATTTAATTTAATGAATTGGGTGAGTCAGTAAATGAACTGGTTGAATCCGTGACTCACTCATTAAGACAGTGACCACTGCCGTCTATTGGTGGTTCGGTTTCCGTATTTAAAAGCAATGCATTTTTTCAACATTTTAGATTTATATGTTAAAATAAGTACAACATTAATCTTATAACATTATTTATGTATTTGCAATTTTACTGTGTAAGTGCATTTTTTGGAACCTCTTACCTTCATTAAACAGTCTAAGTAAGTACATTTAAACAGCATTTTCGATGCAGACTGGGTTTTTCCTGTGCAGTGGAAAGATGGAGTTTGTTGATACTGATTTAATCTGAATGGTAACCATACAGAGTCTAGTTATTCTAATTGAATGTATTGATAACATTTCAGAATTTAATATAAATGATGACACATTTAGTAAGGTTAGGAAAATAAAGTTTAAAAGTGTCCTAGAATCAATTTAAGGCAAATATCACAAATATTCAGATTAAAGTAAGACCGTATAGAGCAGTGATGAGACTATTGCTTCAGAAAAGATTAATTTACGGCAAAAAAAGGCTCTTTTTTGCCTTGGACAAGTAAATATTTTACCGAAGGACAAGCACATGTCAAAGCTTAATGTCAAGCCCTGCATTGGTATTGTCAGTTGTTCTGTTAAGTGTGTGAATGATTTCAAGCAAGTAGGGATGGGGATCTATATGCAGGCATTTTATTACTGTAACAAAGGAAGCAAAAGAGTTGTGTTTTTCATGGTTGTGTTTGATGAGATCTCCTAGTTTATACAAAGTGGACAGTCAGATAGATAGGACAAAAAAGAATGATGTGGTATATTTTGTTAAAGATCTGATAGGTCTAGGAGAAAGATACATCTTTAATAAGCATAGATTCTGTTACAGTGGGGCTTAAATCCTGACTGATATTGCTCAGAAATACAGTTTTTCTGTAAAACTAAACATTGTTAAAAAGATGAGAGTTTTTATTAACCCTTTAGAACGTACGATCACACCGGTGTGATTTGTCTTGGCTGGTCCCTGAAGCGTACGATCACACCGGTGTGATTCGAACGTTCGCCGCATCATGTGATCAGCTGCTAAATTCAAATCGGTTTTGGCGCGTTGGCTGGCGCTGAGCCAGATCGGACGCGTTGAGCGCTTGTCATATTATCACAACTATTCAGTGTTTTCAACCATATAATGCTTATTTTAGGTTTCAGACATTTAAATACACATAAGTACTAGCAAAACCATACATTTATAGTTTGTAAAACACACACAGGTGTCTATAGAAGAAGCAATAATGATCCTACAAATATATTCTGACAACATATTTTATTGATATCATATACAGATTATGTAGGTAACTATAACGTTCACTCTCCTCTTCTCCCAGCTCACCAGAGACTTACTTTAATGTCTTTCGGGAGGAGAGGATGAATTTGCGTGTTGTGAATCCCACAGCTCGGATTCAGCGCGAACAAACATGACGGCGCCCATCACCCGGTATAGATTAACTAACGCAGTCATTATAAAAGTGTTTCAACTTTTAAATACATTTACTTGCACATATTTCGAAATCGGAATATCAGATATTTCATAATATAGCGAGCATGCTTGTGAATATCAATAATAAAAAAGGGGAAACGAAATAAAAGCGATACATGTGTCTTACAGTGCTGTTGTGGCTGCGGTGTGTCACATGACGCGTCGCCATGGAAACAGTAATGCGAAACATTCCAAAATAACCGTCGCCTAAAAAAAACTCACTCTTTGGGGTTAGATAGAATATTTTAAACTCACGTGTGAAAAGGTTAATATTGTAGACCAGGGCTGACAAACCCAGCTCCTGGAGGTCCACAGCCCTGCTCTAGAGTTTAACTCCAACTCCAATTGAACACACCTGAATCAAGGTCTTTATTACTTGAAAACTAAAAGTAGGTGTGTTGGTTCTAAATTCTGCAAGACTGTGACCTTCCACAAGCAGAGATTGACACCCCTCTTTTAGATGTAAATGGCAGATTTGGGCCATTGTTACTTGCTGTTCTACTGTTGCTTTTTAATAAGGGTTAACTTGTATTTGTCTCTTTTTGCCATAGACCTGATGGCACTGAAAGAAGAGACTGAAGAACTGAATGAAATGCAAGATAAAGATCAGTGTAAGAAATGCGAGGATTCCATAACTGGACAAACATCATGTAGTTGCTCACAGACTGAAAAGAATTGCTCATATAAAAGAGCTCGAAAAACTAATTTCACTTGCCAACAGTGTGGAAAGCGTTTCTATCTAAAGGGAAATCTTAAAGCCCACATGAGGATTCACACCGGAGAGAAGCCTTTCATCTGCAAACTGTGTGGGAATAGTTTCTGTCAAAAAGGAAGTCTTCAAAGGCACATGAGAATTCACACCGGAGAAAAGCCGTTCACCTGCCAACAGTGTGGAAGAAGTTTTCCACATAAACATACTCTTAATGCCCACATGAAAAATCACACTGGAGAAAAGCCTTTCACCTGCCAACAGTGTGGAATCAGTTTTGTTCAAAAAAGAATCCTTAAAAGCCACATGACAATTCACACAGGAGAAAGGCCCTTCATCTGCCAACAATGTGGAAAATGTTTCAGTAACAAAGGAACCCTTAAAAAACACATGAGCGTCCACACTGGCGACAAGCCTTATACATGCTCTCAGTGTGGAAAAGGTTTTACTCAACAGGGAAGCCATAACAAACACATGATGATTCACACTGGAGAGAAGCCATACACCTGCCAACAGTGTGGAAAGAGTTTCAATCAAAAAGGGCACTTCAAATACCACATGAGAATTCACACCAGAGAGAAGTGTTAAAAGCTGCATCTGTGTGGAAAGAGCTTCACAACAAAATTAAACCTTAGATGGCACATATGCAGAAGCCATTTACATGTAATCATTATAAAAAGAGCTTCAGCTTCACAATGGAGAGATATCTTTCACATGTGAAATGTTTCACATACCAGAAAGACTTCAAACACCATTTGCAAACTCATTCTGGAAAGACATTGCCGTTCTTCTCAGTGAGACAAGAGGTTTACAACAAGGAGCTATAGCAGAAATTACAGTGCTAGAAGAGAGATGTAGCCACAGTCAGATGGCAAAAGCAAATGATGGGTATTCAATGCTAAGTGTAATTCACAATTTCTACATTACTACAATTTCTCTGCAAAAGTAAAAAAAATAAAATAATAATAATCTATACAATATTTAATGTAGATGTAATAAAGTTTAAAGTGTCCCCGCAATTTGTCTGTGAAATTTTAGCTCAAAACACCTCACAAAAGTTTTGAGTTTAAATAATTTCCGTCCGAAAGGCCTCCCCACTTAAAACATGCAACACACGCCAATCACCTTACCTTGTAATGACTTGTAATGAGAAGCTTTTCTAAATCTGTTGTCCAATTAAGGAGCAATAATTTAATTATAACATGATAAACAACACCAGTCAAATGTTAAAATAACTTACATCTTACAAGGCTTCTTATCGCAGAATGAAGCTGACATTACATGTATTTATACCACTAAATAATGGCCAATCCATAAAAGTAATACTTCTCTCAAAAGAAATTTGAAGTAGGCATATGATAATCCATGTTTTTCTACAGTGTTCTGGGGTTCTTTAATAGCATGTTAAATTGCTGAGTAACTTGTTTTGGAGTGATTTCTGCTTTGTAACTTTGCAGATCTCTTTCATGCTAAAAAAGCAATATTACACACTAAAGAAAATTTAAAAGTGTAAAAACATAAAAGCCTCCGTTACACATAAATGGTGTTATATGTAGGGATGCACCGATACGAATCGGCCGATCATGCTTGCGCGTTTTGTCAGTAAAGCCGGTTCTGTAATCAGCGGTAAATGCCATCAGGTGCGTGATTTCACGTTGAGCCGTATATACTACACACAGCCGTTGTTTACCGACGAGCTGCGCAAATCAATGTTCATTATCAGTGTGAATGTGCGCAGCTCGTCGGTGAACAACGGCTGTGTGTAGTATATACGGCTCAACGTGAAATCACGCACCTGATGGCATTTACCGCTGATTACAGAACCGGCTTTACTGACAAAACGCGCAAGTGATCGGCCGATACGGATCGGTGCATCCCTAGTTATATGTTAGCGATTTGTTTTAATGTTCTGTTATGCTGTACTTTCTTGCTTCTGTGATGTTTTCCTATTTGGTTAATTTGGCAATTGTATTTTCACCTGTCAGCTACTTTCGAACCACTGTGATGTGTCATTTCAAAGTTATAACAAACATCTGCTGCTTCCTCCCTGTATTCTTTTAAAATCAATTATTACATTAAATGACTGTGTGATGAGTTTTGGGTCTAATGGTAATTTGGGGAGTTTGTTTTTTGTTTCTTTTCCCCCACATTAATTTTTTTGCACCTTAATCACTTGAAGATGTAGTAAATGGGTGATTGATGTCTTTGAAGGATTAGTTCACTTCCAGAAAATAAATGTACTGATAATTTACTCACCCCATGCCATCAAAGATGTTCATGTCTTTCTTTCTTCAGTCGCAAAGACATTAAGGTTTTTGAGGAAAACATTCACCAAAAAAAGGTGAAACAACAATGTTGGATTTTGAAGTAAAAAAAGAAAATTAGTTTTTCGTCCTACCCTACCTTTTCTTAATCAAAGTACACAGAATGAAGAACTTATCACGCGTGACTTTTCCAATGTGATTGTGTAATGCGTGAAGACACGCGTGCAATGCAAAGCTAGTGCAAGACAAGCATTTGTGGTTAAAACGTATATACTAGGGGTGGGCATAGATTAATTTTTTTAATCTAGATTAATCTAGATTAAATCTTGGAATTAATCTAGATTAATCTAGATTAAAATGGCAAATTTGAATTCTGCTGAAGGCATTCAGAATATGTGTGCTACCCAAATAATGACTAAAAGTAAGTCTTCTAGAAGGGGACAGGTGGCGCATTAGATCAGGCGCTCATCTCCTGTTTCCAAAATGCATCACAAACTGCTTGACAATTGCATTTACAACATAATTACCTATACAAACTTGTGTAACCAAGTACTTCTGCGCAAAAGGCTGCACGACGTGCGCGTGCTGCACAGACGCGCACCGGCATGGATATCTGCGTGCATAGTCTTGGGTTAAACTGCGTTGCTTTTAGAAGCGTCAATTCAGTTGTTGCATATAGTTTAATGTCTTTATTTCGGGATTATCAAAGTAAATTATAACTCACGTGCCCCAGTAAAAAGGGTCTAGCAACGCACCTGCCCTGAAGCGGCTTCATAACTGCATCAATGTCAGCACGTCTCATTTGATGTGGTAATTTCACAGAAGTTGGAGACTTGTTCTCGCCCCCTACAGTGCAATTCGACTAGGTATACGTCATCCGTGCTAAAATATCAAGGTGAAAGTCATCATATCTTGCGTAGTTTAGACCCAGCTCCCAACCCAACTTTGAGAATAGATTAACGGCGATATTTTTTTTATCGCCCGATAAGAGTCTCACGTTAACGCAGCACGTTAACGCCGATAACGGCCCACCACTAGTATATACATTGACGAAATGACGGATTGTTTCACTAGATAAGACCCTTAAGGTCATTACACACTGAGTCAGAATTTTTTATTTTTTTTTTCAGAAATTTTTGCATGTTAAAAAATAAATACGACCTCATGTTATGTCAATCACATTTGCACACTGCCTCCGAAATTTTCATCCGTCATAAAAAAATTCTGGTTTTGGTGTTTTCCGCATCCGTAGCAAGCATTTTGAGAGGTGTTTTGACAGTTTAGTGCCACCGTACAAGCGAACGCCAAAATCCAGAATTGCGTCTGACAAGTTCAAACACTTTGCACTGTAAAGGTCTTTGTACACTGAGTTCACAGAAATTAGTGGTCTTCTTTATAATATGTGGCTCCAGTAATGCTAGCAAAGCATCAGAGTTTACTGACATCCTAAAGTAAACTTTGAATCACCCTGGATAATCCCGCAGCTCAAAAATCATATAATTGAAAATCATGCTTTTTTGTATTGTTTTGAAAAAAAAATTGATGAATTCATATGCATCGGACTCAGTGTGCAAGGTTTCTGTGCGTGATGAATTTTTAGAATTACGAATACGAAAAACGCATACGAAAATTTGGGCCTCAGTGTGCAATGACCTTTATTCCTTGGCTGGGATCGTGTAGCGTCCTTTGAAGCTGCATTGAAACAGCAATTTAGATCTTCAACCCGTTGGCTCCCACTGAAGTTCATTATATGGATCCTGGAATGTTTTCCTTAAAAACCTTAATTTCTTTGCGACTGAAGAAAGACATGAACATCTTGTCTAAAAAAAAGTGTAAAGTTACCAATATTGAGAAGTGATTCTCAGATTACCTGAAACACCTCTTTCAGTTGCTTAGTAGGTATAGAACCTAGTTTTATGTTGGTTTTGACTCTTTACATATCTGAATATTTTGACACCTGTTTTGTGCCATTAAATTGTGGTTAATTTTTGTTTGTCTTTTTTCACCTTAGACCTGATGGTGCTGAAAGACGAGAATCGAGAATTGAGTGAAATGGAAGATAAAGATGGAGAAACTTGCCCACAGACTGAAAAGACTTCAAGTATAAAGGATAAAAAGACAAGAATTAGTAATTTCACCTGCCAACAGTGTGGAAAGGGTTTTAGACAAAAACAAGGTTGTAAAAGACACATGAGAATTCACACAGGAGAGAAGCCTTATGCCTGCCAACAGTGTGGAAAGAATTTCAACCGAGAAGTAACTCTTAAAAGACATGTTAGAGTTCACAATGGAGAGAAGCCATACACATGCCAGGAGTGTGGAAGGAGTTTCACTCAGCTTGGAAACCTTGGAGTCCACATGAATGTTCACACAGGAGTAAAGCCTTACAAGTGCCCACAGTGTGGAAGAAGTTTCAACCGGAAAGGAAACCTAAATTCCCACATGACTTCCCACTTAGTTCACAGTGGAGAGAGCCTATTCACCTGCCCACAATGTGGAGTAAGTTTTACTCAAAAAGAAAGCTTAAACAGACACATGAGAATTCACAATGGAGAGCAGCCTCACACTTGTGATCAGTGTGGGAAGAGTTTTGATCAATATGAAAACCTTAAAGTCCATATGAGAATTCATAGAGCAAAATCCCACACATGCCCTCAGTGTGGAAAGAGTTTTCATCAAAAACGAAACTTTGAAGGCCACATGAGAACTCACTCTGGAGAGCAACCCTACACATGCCCTCAGTGTGGAAAGAGTTACAATTATAAACAACACTTTGCAGAGCACATAAGAACTCACACAGGAGAGAAGCGTTTCACCTGTCAACAATGTGGGAGAAGTTTCAACCGAAAAGATACCCTCAACAGGCACATGAGAGTTCACACGGGAGAGAGGCCATTTAAATGTGGCCACTGTGGAAAGAGTTTCAAATATAAAACAGCCCTTAAGTACCACATGAGTTTTCACATGTGAGAGAACTGTTTTTTGTGTCATCAGTGCGGAATTGTGGAAAATTACCAGACAGGAAACATCTTAGGAATCATGTAATAACACCAGAGAGAAGCCTTTCATGTGCCATTACTGTAGAAAGACAAAACAAAAAAACAAAAAACCCTCTGATGTAGTGTTTCTGAGTAGCGGATTTGGGCCTTCTTTAAACCTTTTTTTATTTTTTTTAAAGGGTGGGGGGTTAATAAGTGGGTGAAAGCATGTCTTTTTTTCAGGTCTTTTGATCAAATTGATAAAATACATTTATAAAAATTAACATATAAACATGAAATGAGATTATGGAAAAGGTGAAAAAAAAAAAAAAAAAGTTTTCAACAGTTTTCGTTTCTGCTCTGATAGCTATAAAACCACACAGAACGCTGTGGATTCATGTTTGGTGGGGGATTGGTGCTTGGTACATTTATCATCTTCAAACCAAACGCACAACTTCAGCTGGCAAAGTTTATATCCTACCTGGAAAGATTTGCACCTGTATTTATGATTGGACAAAACGAAAACAGATCTCAATGCCACATTTAAACTTGATCAATATGTAAATATGTGCTGCACGTTTTGCTTTAATTTACTAAATAAATGTGGTGACAAAACAGCATTTATGAAAGCATCATAGAGATGTGGATATTGTTACTGTGTTGACCATGTTTTTAAAATTTTGGTGTTCATTTGACTCAGAGGGCAAAGGAATTTTCCTTGTAGAGCTTACAGTTAAAAAGTAGAATAATTGAAATTTTGGACAAGTGGTGCCACTAGATAGTTTGAGACTTCAAACTTGCTATGGTTAATGTTAAAACTGTTCTCTATCAGTGTGCCAAATTTCACAACTTTACCTCAAACGGTTCTATGGGCTGCCATAGACTTCTAGAGCAGAAGAAAAAGAATGCTAACAGATACAATAAGTGCCATCTTTCATTGTTACAAACATTATTATTTAATATTAAGCAACTATTAATCAAGTGTTACTGCTTTTTCTTAGTTATCTTGTGTTTCAGTTGATGTCAAAATTAATTATGTCATCTAGCTTAACTTCTGATCCATCCATAACTGTAGAAAGTATATCATCATGGTACAGAAGCAGGAGCAGAGTTTATTGAACAATCGCAGTTGTGTATGTTTCACAAGAAACATGACTTTGTCATGACCAGCACAAATTCAACAAGTAGTGTTATACCAAACTAACATCCTATAAACCTTGAATTTCCATAAATAGTCTATCTTGTATCTTATTCATGAAGGCAAATAGTCGTTGGAACCTCAAAAATACTAGACAACAATAGAAAAAAAATATATAAAAAATATATATAAAACAAATGACTAATCGGTGAACAAATCAGTAAAAAGTATATAAGTGGCTTAAATTGTCTTTATAAATGATTATAACAAAATGGTCATAAAGCAAAACACAGTGGTATGTCAGTTATGGTGTTGATATTTAGTTGTTCGAACTTCATGTGCTCATCATGGAATAACCATAACAATCCATATTTAAATATATTTTCTATATAAATGCACTACGCCACTTGTGGTGCATTTAAAAGACAAAAGAAAAAGACGATGTGATAAATATACTTCTTCTAAAATGTATTATGAAATATGAACAAGTACTACAAGTACATGCTTGGGATCATCAATCCAGTCTCTGGATGGTAATATATTTTTTTCATTTCTACATCAATCATGTTTTTAAAACATTCATTTTAACATTCCAATAATCCAACATATTCAACAATTAAGGTCATGATCCCGCAAGGGAAGAGGGTTCTATGACTGGATCCAGTAGGGGAAAGCTAAACCAATATAACCAATATAATATATATGCCAGGATGTGACAAGGTAATCCAGCCTTTAGAGCAATTTTAAGTGGGGTCATAATACAAGCACATGAAACTTAAAAATGTGGAAACTTGTTCCACTTTTAAGGTTTTCCTTCCTATGTCATACTGATCATTCATGAGCCAAAGGGTAGTTCACATACCCAGATGGATATCATGATCTCCAATTTATAAAAAAAAAAAAAATGTGATTTTCAGTTTATCCAGAATAATGTCCCAAGATCAAATCCCGCCTTGTGGACCTTTCCCGACCTCTCTCTTTCCCACTCACTTCCTGTCATATCTCCACTGTCCTGTTGAAGAAAAATTGGAGAATGCCCTCCACCCCCCAAAAAGATGCTAAAAATCTAGTACGAGTCAAGTAATATAATCCAAGTCTTCTGAAATCACGTTCACACAGGCACAAAGAGTGCGTTCTTTCAGTCAGATGTGTATGTTACGCCTTGGTTGTTGCTCCCAGCTACGCAAACACACTGAGAAAGCATAAACCCCAAATCCAGCATACAGAGGTTCAGTAAATGTGGAGGTGAATGTGTGTAAGTGTGTGAGTGTGTGTGTGTCAGAGACGCTGTAGAAGGACAAACTGCCAGCCAACCAGTCCAAATACACACCTACTTTCTTTGAGGAACGTAAGGGGATATGTATTTTCTTGTTATTGTGCAAGGCATAAAATCCATCCTCAGAGCAGGTCAGACTCCAGGAATTTTTATTTTGTCCAAACCTACATTCATGACTCTGTCCATTCCTTCTGATTCCTTTATATGTCACTGATATAACAGAATGTCCCCTCCATTCAGCCTCCCAGTAACGGCGTCCAGACAGGCTCTCTCTACATAGAACCTGACGACATGCATCAAATCGTTCTGGATGATCAGGATATGGCTGTTCCTCATCCACACGTATCACCTTTCTGTTCCCCTCACACAGAATGAGATGAGTGTCTGCTGTGTTTGGATCCAGTGTGAGAAAACATGTATCTGAACGCAAGAAGAGAGAGCATTTAGAACCACACAACACAACATCAGTCACTGAAAATGTGCATGTGCAGACATACATTTGTGTAGTCCTGCTGTAATCCTCAACTTTCCTCCATGATCCACACTGTAAAACACACACAATGTTTACATTCTGCACATCAGATAAAATCAGTAAACACACAGTAGTGTAACACTTCCTGCTCAACATACTTGAGTTTGTGCAGTGTGCAGTTTGGATCTTTCAGTTTTTCAGAGAGCAGCTTCACTCCTAATTTTCCTGGGTGATTGTAGCTCAGATCCAGCTCTCTCAGGTGTAAGGAGTTTGAACTCAGAGCTGAAGACAAATAACGACAGCCTTTCTCTGTCACCATACAGCCAGTCAATCTACAAACACACACAGCAAAAGTACACATCATATTATTTTGACAATCAAAAGTACTAAAAATACTGGTATGTCTGTATGTTATTTCCTATAGTTATTGGGTAATATTGTGGTTTCCTTTTTTACTTTTACTTTCATAGTTACATCACATTTGCCCATGCCATGCACCTTTGTATTTGGGTAGTTAGTGTAGGTTAGGTAGTGTGTTGGGGACATTTTTTGCTATTTTTTTTTTTTTTTTTTTACTTATTATTAAAGTTGCTAGGGTTGTCTGAAAAGGTGTTAAATCTAGCAACAAAATTAGTAAGTTGGCAACACTGCTCCCACCTATGTAATAAACATGGAGATGTTAGTTCTATTCTAGTCTCAGCCTTAGACATCACGCCCATGGAAAGTTGGCTAAACATCTGATGCATATGGTACGCTTAACTGGAAACACTTCAGGAATGTCGAAATCGTCATCTGATTAGTTGAATTTGACTGGATTTCCGGGAGACGCGAGTGTCGCGTTTATTTTCGGTCCGCTGGATTTACTCGCCGTTTTGCTAAAATGTGCTTATGCAGACGCCGTTGTCGTTATACATATTTGCGACGTTCGCGAACAAATTACTGACTTACCGCTTGTTATCCCTCTTCTTCGTTATCTTTCAATGCTGGTTATTTCAATGACTGACTTGTTGCATGCCAGTCTGTTGTTGTGGGGGCATTTCCACGCACAGAAACGTGACGCTGAGCGAAACAAACTGTGATTGGTTGTTTGACATGTCGATCAAACGGGCTTATGGGCGGGCCTTGGCCAATGAAAGCTGCCATGAATTCCAGACCTTCAGCCGTCAGTCTGAAGGTCTGGCTACGCGAGACTAGTTCTATTCAAAATGGTACATTAAATCACAGACATCGAGTTATAAGAATTAGGGATGCACTGATACCACTTTAACCAGAACTAGGTAAGTAAGAATAATTTTGTTTTTGGTACTTGCCGATACTGAGTACTGATACTAAAGCACACTAAGGCAGGCTAAGGCACAATTGTTTATTAAAATTCTAAAAGAGAGACTAAAGGCAATAATAAAAGGGTATGGCAAACTGTATTTAAATAGACAAAGAAATGTAAGAAATGTTTAAAACTGAATTTTAAAGTATAATTGATAAACCTTAATAATTACTTCGTTGCACTTCATTTAACAACAGTTACCGAGTGTACAATTCAGGCTATTATAAAATATTTTAAAAATTCCAATGCAAAAGATGTAGATAGTTTAGACTGTAAAGACACGCTCCCGAATTGTTGGAAAACAGGGTTAGTTATCTAAGTTTTTAAGACAGGTAATCCAGCTAATTTGGCAAATTACAGGCAGATTTAAATTCTGTCAGTAGTGTAGCCAAAGTCTTTTTTTAGATACACAAAATAATTTATTGTGTCTTATGTAATTTGGGTTTCATAAGCAGCATTTGCAGAAACTGCTTTATGTTATTTTATTGCAAATTTTATAGCAAATTCAGTCAAAATTAAATAAGGGTGGGGTTGTGAGTGCTCTGTTCCTTGATTTGCAACAGGCATTTGTCACACAAAATCATAATATCTTATCTAAATTATACTTAAATTTTTCGACAGATACAATCAAATGAATTGAGTCTTATCTTACATCAAGGAAGCAGTATACCCGGATTAAAACATGCACATATTCTTTAAGAGACTGTCCTACAGGGGTCCCTCAGGGGTCAACCCTATGTCCTTTACTCTTCAGTTTGTATTTGGATGACTTTCCAGATGTCTGTACTGATGATAGTATTTAAATGTCCACAGATGACACTGTGATCTATGAACATGACAAAACAAAAGAACAGGTGGCCCAAAAAGTATCCATCGTAATGATGGAAATTTTAGATTTTAGAAAGTGACTATGTATTTTAAAATTAAAAAGAAGTAGGAAGTCCAACCGGATATAGTTAATAGTTAATAGTGAAAATTACAAATTGTACTAGATTTTAAATATAATTTAAAAAACATGTTCGAATAGTCTGTGCAATGACACCTCAACTTAGAAATGTTAAATTTATAGAAAGTCAACTTTCAATAGCAGCTTCAAAAGCCTTTTTTAATTTTTTCATCTTTTCTCATTCTTCCAATTGTATTATTTTAGGGTCAGAAGCAGCAAAATTTACTCTTAGACCTTTATATACTTTATATATATTTGTAAAGCATGCTTTAAAAGAATTTGACAAGAAACCCAACAGATATAATTGTTTAATTGTTATTGTTAAAAAATGTTAATAAACTTGCACCTTCACCATTGAAATAATTTGTTTTCTCTTGTACTGAAAACATAAGACAAAATAGAGCCTCATCAAGGGGTGAGTTAATGATTACTGAATTTACTAAATAATATTAGACAGTGTTCTTCCTTAGCACAGTTTAAGGTACAATTTAAAATATGGTTAAAAATGAGTCAGGTGTGTGATCACTGAGTATTTTTGTATCTTGATTGACAACATAACTTTGGTGAGTTGGTCAATCCCCTAGTGGGTCTCTACAGGTGTAGCTGCGGAGAAGGAGGGGTAACATAAGCTTTCATAATCATGCATTATGCCAAACACAGGCTAGGATACAATATATATGCTTACGGGGATTAGGAAGTACTTATGATTGGCTGGTGCTACAGCATTAAATGAACCAGTTAACGATTAGTCAGAGTTCGTTAAACAAATTGATATTTCCTTCAGTTATTTTCACACTTAATTATGCCCATTAAAATGTATTTCACAAGTTTTAGTCACTTTCACTGTTCATTTTTTTTCTGCTCTATGGTACACCATCTTTATAATTTAATAGCATTATCTTTATAATTTAATAGCATTAGAGCTGCTCCATTGCAGCTGCTGAGTACTGCAGATTTACTAACAGCTTGCACCAATGCAAACCATTTTTTGGCGTTAAAATAGTACCGTCAGGATTTAATAAAGGCACACAGTAAAGAATTTGCACTGGAAAGGTATGTACACATTTTTGCGACTGACCTTATTGAATATGCATTTGTAAGAGTTTCCCTTTAAGATGCAAAATTTATGGGAGGAGAGTATTAAACTGAATCATGCAACTCGATTTACTAATGTTTTTGGTTGTCATAAAACTAGTATTTGTGCAATTATTAAATGCTCAATAAGCATGTCTTAAAACTCTTGGTGGAAGCTCCAAATGTTCAGTGTTACTTTTTAGCAAACCAACTACAATACTTAGTTAAATAGATTCACAAAAACCTGTCAATAAATACTATAAGTACCTCAGTATGTTCAGTTGACAGTTTGAATTTGTCAGTCCAGCCAAGAGCAGATTCAATCCTGAATCTTGCAGGTCATTGTTACTCAGATCCAGCTCTCTCAGATGGGCTTTTGATGCTTGAAGAGCTAAAGACAAACTTTCACAGCACTGACCAGTGAGATTACAGTTGACCAATCTAAACAGAAAAAACAATTAAGCAATTAACTCACAACACTCTTTAAATTACTTAAATCAGGGGTTCTCAATCCTGGTCCTGGAGGACACCTGCTCTGCACATTTTGCATGTCTCCCTTATTTAACACACCTGATTGAGATTATCAGCTCATTAGTAGAGATCCATGAACTGAACTAACAAGCTGAAGATCTCAATCAGGTGTGTTAAATAAGAGAGACATGCAAAATGTGCAGAGCAGGGGTCCCCCAGGACCAGGATTGAGAACCACTGACATAAATGACACATTCTGACATTTACAATCATTATTTATTTCATCACTTTACATAATAAATAATTATTATTAATTTATCAAACTTGTAGACACTGAACATTTTTTGTGCTATTTTCACATGAAACAATATTTGATCTCTGTCAGATATCAGTGAAACAACAGAATCTATGTACAGGGTAAATGTGGCAATTATTGGACAGTATTGTCAGTAAGATTATCTACAGTATTTGTCACAGTGAATAAGTAACTGAAAGTCAAACCTCAGTATGTTTATTTCACAGTGTGTCTTTAGTGCAGCAGAGAGCAGCTTGACTCCTGAGTCCTCTATGCCATTGTTACTCAGATCCAGCTCTCTCAGATGGGAGTCTGATGATTGTAGAGCTGAAGCCAAACTTTGACAGTGCTGATCAGAGAGACCACATCTAGCGAGTCTATAACAGGATAACACAGGGCAATAAGAGCAGGAGATAACTGGTTAAAAAACATGTTTTCTGTATTTTGTGTATGAGGATTAGTTGAGCTGTAAGTGTGTGATGAAAAATTCATCATCATTATTACTACTATTACCATACACTATTACTACCTAATTTGTTTATAGTATAACAGTTTGAACTCAAATCATTTGAAATCATTCTCCACACAACTATGGTTCTACTGTTTAGTGTGCTTTTAGCTATAATATACTTTCTGCTTCAGTGTTCATAGGAGGAACCGGTGATTTTATTCACATACTGTTTTATGAATAAACACAGGGTCATGATTTGATTAATTAGTTAAAACTGATTTATTTCTTCTGTAATGGCAAATGAATGTGATGACATGAATGAATACTCACAGAGCTTTTCTGCAGTTTATCACAGCTGGTAACAGTCTCCGTTTTCCCTCAGATGAAGTATTATATTTCATAAGATCAAACTTATCCAGCACCTCCTCTGACATCTGAAGCATGTAGGTGATTGCTGAGCAGTGACTAGGAGTAAGTTTCTTTACAGAGTTTTTGTCTGATTTCACAAAATTCTGAATCTCTCTGTAAAGACTCTGATCTTTAACTTCCAGCAGACAGAGGAACATATTTATAGATTGTTCAGCTGACAGACGTTTTTTACCCTTGATTATATATTTAATGTGTTTTTTTATTTTTTTGATGGCTTCTGAGCTATTCTCTGTGTGAGTCAAAAGGGGCTGTAGGACTCTCTGATTGGACTCCAGTGAGATCCCCAGCAAAAACCGCAGAAAAAGATCTAGGCGTCCGTTTTTACTCTGGATAGTTTTTTTAACTGCTGATATTAGCAGTTCAAACAAAGGGCTTTTTTCAGATCTGTATATCTCATGTTTATCATTCAGAAACAACTTCAGTGGCTCCACGTTCTTTAACAGATGTGAGTAAAACACATAGAAAGCAGCCAGAAACTCCTGAAAGCTCAGATGTATGAAACAGTAGACTTTCCTCTGATGAATAACAGATTCCTCCTTAAAGATCTCAGTGCAAATCCCAGAATACACTGAGGCATCAGCAACATCTATGCCGCTCTCTCTCAGGTCCTCTTCATAGAACATCACATTTCCCTTCATCAGCTGATTGAAAGCCAGTTTAGCAAGTTTAATAATCACGTCTTTGTTGAACTGCAACTGGACTGGATGTGTCTTCTCATATTTCTGTTTCCTCATTGTTATCTGAGTGAGCAGAAAGTGGATGTACATTTCAGTCAAAGTTTGAGGGATTTCTGCACTCAGATCTTCTTTCAGGAGCTTTTGAAGCACAGTGGATGAGATCCAGCAGAAGATGGGTATGTGGCACATGATGTGGAGGCTTTTTGCTTTTTTGATATGTGATATGATTTTGCTAGCTTGAATCTCGTCACTGATTCTCCTCCTGAAATATTCTTCCTTCTGAGGCTCATTGAATCCCTGAATTTCTGTCAGACGGTTGATGTATTTGGAGGGGATTTGATTGGCGGCTGCTGGTCTGGAAGTGATCCAGATGAGAGCAGAGGGAAGCAGATCTCCTTTCATGAGCTTTGACATCAACACACCCACTGATGAAATCTCAGTAACATCAGAAACTTTCGCAGGATCTGAAAACATCAGTGTGATTCTGCTTTCATCCAGACCATCAAAGATGAACACAACTTTACACTTCTCGTAAATCTTTGAATTCAATTCTTGGAGTTCAGGATAAAAGTCCAGCAGAAGTCTGTGAAGACTGCACTGATGATCTTTAATCAAGTTCAGCTCTCGAAATGAAAACACAAACATGAAATCAACATCCTGATTGGCTTTTCCCTCTGCCCAGTCCAGAATGAACTTCTGCACAGAGACAGTTTTTCCGATTCCAGCAATGCCTTTAGTAAGAACAGTCTTGATTTGGTCTTTCTCCTTATATCCTGGTTCAAGTAAGGGTTTAAAGATGTCATTGCAGTAGATTTGAGTGTCTTGTGAATGATGTGTTCTGTGTGTTTTCTCCATCTGTAAAACCTCATGTTCTTCATTCACCCCTTCACTCTCCCCCTCTATGATGTAGAGCTGTGTGTAGATCCTGTTCAGAAAGGTTTGATTCTCTTGTAGTTTGATTCCCTCATATAATCTCTCATACTTGTTCTTCATGCTAGTTTTGTGTTGATCTTTGACTCTCTTTAGTTTATCATCTATTGATTTATAAGATTTCCTCTGCTTGTCTCCAGTCTGATCATTTCTATCCACACATCAGAAACAAGAATAAAACAAAGAATAAATCTTATAGTAAAGTTATGTGTGTTATTCTTAGTCACAATAAACAGCTCTATAATCCCAGACTATGTTTATGCAGAAACTATGTTAGACCAACTGGAACTAGACCAGACAAGCAGCTTTTCCATTGTGTGCCACAGCTAAGTTGCATGCAGTATAGTTCCTGTTGTGTGCTCTGGTCTTGACCACAGAACCAGTCATAAGGGTCAATTTTCTGAAATTTAGATTTATACATAATCTGAAAGCTGAATAAATAAACTTGTCATTGATGTATGTTTGTTAGGATTGTACAATGTATGGCAGAGATATAATTATTTAACAACTGAAAAAAATTAAAAAATCGTCTTTAAAATTGTTCAAATGATGTTCTTAGCTATGCATATTACTAAAAATTAATTAGTTAATTTGGGGCTAATACCCCAAATCAAATGTTTATATACTCCCCTTTAAATTCCAACCCTTATAACTGTTTGAAATCCAGTAAACTAAAAAGTCTGACTAGTTTAAAACAATAATTCTTGTCTGCAGTTCTGGTTATTGTCTCACCTGTGTTTAAAGTTTGTTGATCTTTTACTTAGATTTGGAGGCTGATTTATGGATCTATCACTCTTCCAATACACACAGCTGGGTTCTGGAGATTCTGCTATTTTTCTCTTTTTTCTGTTGATACTAAAAAAAAACATCAACAAATCATAATATCTGGCCCTTGAATTATTTTTATGGCACATTTTTAAATCTTTTTGAAGCATGCACCAGTGGTGCCAGGAGCACTTTGGACTGCCCAGTTTATTATTAATAACAGCATACAAAACAATTGGCTTGCTTACCTACTGGGAGGTAATAATTTTACTTGTTTTAAGCAAAATTCACTTATTTTAGATTTTTTTAATTTAGATTTCCCAAGGAAACAAGACTAAATATCTTTTTGCCTATCTAGTAAATGCATCTTGATTTAAGACTTTTTAGAACTTTTGAATAGAAACAAAACAAAAATAATAAGATAAGCCTTTTTTACAGTGATATTCCCTACGCCAGTAGAAAAACCATGTGTGTATGTGTACAAAACTGATAAGCTGTTTTTTGCATTAACATGATGTGGCAATGTAGTCAGTGAAAAGTCAACACTCCCAGATGAGTTCGAACAAGGAAACGTAATCTTTTAGTGTTTAATTGGTTGCTAGAATCAGGATAAGCACAAGTACAGATTGTTTCCGCATGTGCATCTACTTTGGCAGATCATGTTGAGGTAAATAATGATATAAACAGTGTTGGCAGTAACGCCGTTTAAGTATAACGGCGTTAGTAACGGAGTTCATTTTTCAGTAACGGAGTAATCTAATTAATTACTTTTCCCATCGTTGCAACGCCGTTATCTTTACTGAGAATGTAAAGTGTCGCGTTACTAAAATTTGGTTGAATAAAGCGCGAGGTGTCATGCTTTGGCTACACATCAGCTGCCTGGAGAGAGCAGGGGTGGGGATGATGACACCGTTGCAAATGCAATGATGATTGGCTGGGTGGGCGGTGCCCTGCTCACGCTGTCTCAGTCACTGCACGCTCTGACTACCAACACAAGACAGCGTGAGTGACAATGGCGACGAGCCGGGGAAATTCAAAGGTAGCGTTCGCGAACTGGAAGTACCGGCACTATTGTGCAGTAGGCCTAATATACAGTTACAGAGATTTGCACTAATGGCCAGGTTTTCCTTTGGTTTTTTTTACCCAAGTTTACATTTGTGTGTCTTTATTTTGCACAATATTTATTTTTTATATGTTTTTATTTCTATGCATATCATATAGCAGGCTGCAATCTATTGAGCTCAAATAAATACCAAATGTTCTATAATACTGTATATAGTGTTTTTATTTTTCAATCAGTTAATATAAACATCTTTGATATTAAAGATGTTATAGAACGTAATAGCGTTATAGAACATAAAAAACAACGTCACAGTTACTTTGCTGAGTAACTAATTACTTTTACAATGTGGTAACTGAGTTACTAACTCAATTACTTTTTGGGAGAAGTAATTTGTAACTGTAACTAATTACTTTTTTAAAGTAAGATGACCAACACTGGATATAAATAGTTTTATATCAAACATTTTTTTTGCACAGACTATTTGTTTTGTGTCTTAAGACCTTAATGTATGGTCACAAGCTGCAGGGTTTAATTTGTTTTTGTCTGTATGTTTTTTTCACTCTTAAAGATTTGGTACTATTGACTGCCATTATATGATTGACAGACTGCAACAGTTTCAGTTAAAAATCTTTGTTTGTGTTCTACTGAAGAAACAAAGTCACTTACATCTTGGATGCCTTGGGGGTAAGCAGATAAACATCAAATTTTCATTTTTGGGTGAACTATCCCTTTTACACCGTGTCTACGCCGGATGCGAGCGGCGCGGTGCGACGCGACAAAATACAATAGAACCTATTATGCTGTCACTGTAGACTTTAGCTGTTGCGACGCGGCGCGACAACTGTCGCGTCCGGTGTAGACACGGTGTAAGATCAAATGTTGCAACCATAGTAAAGATGCAGTTTACAAACTAGCTAGTAGTTACTAGCCCCTTAAGTAAGAACATAAGAATGGCTGGTGCAGACCTACCCTGATGTTAGTAAAATCTGTCTTTTGTCTGCAGTACTGGTTATTGTCTCACCTGAGTTTGAAGGTCATTGATCCATCACTTAGATCAGAGGGCTGATATATGGGCCCTGGGGATGCTGCTCTTTTTCTCTTTCTTCTAATGACACAGTAAACAGTAAATTTGTATTAATGTAGAGTAATAAAAAGAAAAGAAAAAGAGGTACAATATATTGATTAGCATATTAGACATTTGAACTTTCATCATATTTCTAAATAAAACCAATTAAATCAAATCAGTTAATAAGAAAAATGTATTTTGATGGTTTTGATGAGGGTCCAGTACCTTCAAAAAGTTGAGAATCACTAGATTAAAACATAATATGTCTCCAGGACTGGTTATCGTCTCACCTGTAGTTAAAGGTTCCGTTTTCATCACTGAAATAAATGGGTTGTCTCATGGATGCATAACTCACATAGCTTGGCTCTAGAGATGCTGCTCTCTGGTTCTGATAGTGATCAACATCCTCCTCTCTCTCCTCATAAAGACCCATTTTTGTGCCTTTTTTGTCACTGTAAAGATTTCAATTTTGCATTAAGAGAGGAAAAAACAATGCCTTACAGTTTAGTGTAAAGATTAACTGAGTTTTCAGGTGTAGATAAGTTCTTTCTGTATACAATAAAGTTTACTTCAGGTTAGGTTACAGCAGACTACAAGTCAACTCATAACATAATGAAAACAGTACCAATTAGAATAAATAAATAGACACTAACAAACATTTAAAGACATGTCTGGGTCATACTTAATACCTATTTGAGCTACGTCATTAAATATACAATGCATGTCATGCTGCTTTATTTATTGTTGAATATGAACAATAATAATATCTTTGTTTATAAAGTTTGTGATAATAGTAATTGTTGTGAAATTTGTCTGTTGTGAAAACAGACTTACCCTTGAAGAATTTAGTTGAAATGTGATCTTTCACTTTCGGTTTGTTCAGCTGATGACTCACACATGGGTGTAATCTTAACTCCCTTGCTTCTTTTTTTTTTGTTCAGGGGATGGGTGTGTATTTGTGACTACAAATGGATGTTTGCAAAATGTAAAATGCATTTAGGAGCATATTTTAAGAGATCTTACATTTGGGGACGGAAAAACAGAAATGCTATGGTTTTATGTGATTACTGTTCTTAAAAGGCTATGATTTATGGATTGTTGTAAGAGTACATATTTTAGCGTCATGTTTTTGGAAGAAGCATAGAAATTTCAAAATAAGAGACCCAGTGTATTTCAATCTTTTCTATTATTAAAAGTCAGCATTATGCATGGGGAAAAAAAAGAAAATCAGTAAATCAGTACAATCAAGAAAGCGCTACACTGGCTGGTCACCTCGTGAAAGAAGGCTGTATGGAATCAGCCAACACAGAATATTAATCTTGAGAATGAAATCGGTGCCAATGAAGAGGTTTTTGCAAGGACTATATGCTTTTCTCCATCCAAAAATCTAGTGAGATCAAAAGGTATGAACAAAGTTTCTTCATCTACACTCATTGACACGAACCAGAAGCTGCTTAAGTGGATGAAATGCACAACAATGTGATTTCCATTGATAATACATTTGCTTGACAAATTGTATGAGAAAGTCTCCAATTTGAGTAAAGAGGTCAGTATGCACGCTACCAAGACTGTCAACTTGAAAGGAAGGTTAAGGAACTGCGAGCTGAAAACTTATGTCTAAAAGAAAACTTTGATGAAATGTAACGGTACTCCCATAGATGGAATCTCAAGTTACAAGGGGTCCATATTCTTTTGTTACTGTAAAATAAATTTGAACTTAACCCATGAGATGTACTATGTACTGTGCCTTATATTCACCGATTGTCTTCATGGGACAACTTAATTTGAATTTAATGTGCAGAGCAAGGGTCCCTGGTCTAAGGGATCAGCTGGGTATCAAGAATAGTGTGAAAGAAATAAGGGCAAAAAAAGCAAAGCAAAGTGAAGTGATCTGAGCATCAAGCAAAACATCCTGATCCCTTCCAAAATGCAAATATTGGAATTAGGACTAAAAATTTTGAGAAAACAGTCCATAAGACACACAAAAGGGGTTAAAAGAATTGGAAAAAAAACACCAAAATCTCCATTAAAAGTGAAGGGCCATCAATAGGGAAGCATCAAGAGCGAAGTGAAGTGATCCGTTCATAAAGCAGAACCTCCAGATCCCTCTCAAAATGCAGAAAAAAATGGAAGAGAGAAAAACCCAAGAAAACCAAGAAAAACGTCTGTTAAGCTGGCCAAAAATGTTGAAAGATTAGGTAAAACCTCCAAAATGTCCATGGAAAGTGAAGAGGTCCATCAAGAGTGAAGTGAAATGCCGCCACACACACACCTGTGCTAATCTCCACAACACCCCACCCTCTGCACATGCGCAAACATATACTAGGCAGGGTTGCCACTACTCCAAAAAACCATCCACTATCATTACAAAAGGAGGACTGAAAAACCTGAGAACATTGATAAAAACTAAATTCTGCATATTATTTACCCTTGCAATTAACTTTTGCCCAAATACTGTCGTGTAGCTGATATGCACCTTTCGTAAGAGTGAATATGAAGACATCTGTCTTTTTCTTGTAATGTTTAATCTCTTTTCTGGAATGATTTGAGTTCTTGTTGTTTTTCCAAGGTTAATATGAACTGTAATTTACACATTAAAGATGTTGCTTGTTATTTTGAATAATACCTGAGCTCTCTGACCCTCCATAGACTGCAGGGGTCATGTTTAAGGTCCAGAAGGGTCCAAGAACGTAGACTAAATAGTGCATGTGACGTCAGTGGTTTAACTATAATTTTATAAAGCTATAAGAATACTTTTTGCTGCACAAAAAAACTAATATAGCAAAAAAAATTCTCTGCGTCATTTTGGAGCAAAATTTTGTAGAGTAGCACGATGCACGCACATGCTTTCCTCTGAATGTAAACAAGGCACAGCGCATGCATATTCTAAAGCACCATGCATGTGTTGTTTACATGCAGATCGAAGCACACACATGCGTGGTGATACTCTTGTTTTTGCACAACAAAAAGTATGAATAACCCACTGATGTCACATGGACTACTTTGTTGATGTTCTTTGTACATTTCTCGACCTTGAACATGGTAAGACCCTTGCTGTCTATGGAGAGAGCTCTCATATTTAATCAAAAATATCTTAATTTCTGTTCAGATAAAGAATGAAGGTCTTATGGGTTTGAAACAACATAAGGGTGAGTAATTAATCATAGAATTTTTATTTTGGGTGCACCATCTCTTCTCTCACAGAACGGCCAGGTTCTTCCACCTCTCTCACCCAGCTATCTCAGTCACCCGAATACTAACCAGCCACACCTGCACCTCATCATCAGCCAATCAAGCAACATATAAGAACACCTACTGCAACACGCTCATTGTCTGAGCACAAAGTGGACTGTCTGTGCTCTCCTCTGAGTTCACAGTTACACTTACCGGCATACACTGTAACGAATTGCTGTAAAAAAAAAATACAGCAATATTTTACAACAGCGGGTTGTATTGCTTATAATACAGCATATTGCTGTAAACCGCAATGCATTCTGGGATCATGCGGTGGTTTGATGCAAACATACAGCATTGTGCTGTAAATTTCAAATCTAAAGAAGCGGGATTATCTTCAACGGTGACATTCGGGAGCAGCAAGAAGAACAATTCAGAACTGTGGTAAGTGTCTTATTTCTGTTTTATTTTTCATATTTCGTAACTGTATGTATATATGTATATGTATATTAAGGTGTCATAAACATTCGTGGTAACCGCAGATTAACGAATCCTCCGTCCGCAGAGCATGAGAGAGACTTGTGCGGGGATTCGGCAGCACAGTCGCGGAAGGAAGTTCACACATTCCCCGGCCTTATATCGGCTACAGGCGTAACACCTTTGGGTTCCTACGTTAAGAATTACACGCTTCCTTGGCAAAAGATGTGATCCGTGGCGACGTCGTGCTGATCAGCACACTTTCTCATGATTATTTTATCATGTAAAACAAATTTGCACAGGCAGCCATCTGTTAACACGGGTGCCAAAATAAAACGCGTATTTAGGGCTCGCAATTCGCGGTCAGCCGCTCACAGAGGATGTGTGTGTCTAAACGGTGCTGTAAAGCGGTTAACGTAAGCAGTGAGATGTACTAGAACCTTTGATAACTTGCTTATTCGCTTATTGTTTTAATGTATCGTTAATGCTTTCTGCTAACTATGATTTGAATAATGCGTTAATCCAGCCCATTGTCCTGTCTGGCCTGTTCGCAGCATATTACATATTCTGGACTAACGGTACCAGGAGGAGACAGACGGAGCTGTGGAGTTCATTCAAAGGTAATAGTTGTATTCTAACAATCTGAGTACCTGCATTTTACATGTAGATATGATTATATATGTTTTTTAGGGAAAATAATTCAGATGTACAAAAGCTAAAACCAATGTGAATTACATATTGTCTGCTTCCTGACTGTTTTGTAGATATTTATCCTGAGAGAGAAACAAAGAAGTTGAAAGGCAAAGACCCATCTAAAACGACAGGGCACAGAAGAAACCAGTTCAAGTGAGACCAAGTTACCAGTCTTCTTTGCAATGCGAAGGATTTTCAGTGGAATTACTGACATGTAAGTACACATACAACAAGAACTTTTTCCTGTTATTATGTTCTTTTATCCTTTATCTACACTAGCGTTCAAAAGTTTGTGATCAGTTGGTTTTATGTTTTGAAATAAGTATCTTCTGCTCATCAAGGCTGCATTTAATTGGTCAAAATTATTTTTTATTTATTTCTGAATTTTCAGCATCAATACTCTAGTCTTCTAATTACTCCAGTGTCACATGATCCTTTAGAAACTATTGTATATGCTGATTTATTATCAATGTTAGAAGCAATTGCGTTGCTTAATATTTTTAATAAACTGTGATACTTTTTTCAGGATTCTTTCGTGTTTTTTTTTTTTTTTTTACCTTTATCAAACTAGTATTTTACATTGAAATTGATTGTTATGATTTATATTATTAGATAAAATTTCTCTTTTATATAACTGCTCTTCTTTTAAACTTATTCATCAAAGAATCCTGAAAAGATATCACAGGCTCCAAAACATACACTGACAACATTGACAATAACATTGACAAATCAGCATATTGATAATAAATGAGAATGATCTCTGAAAGATCATGTAACACTGGTGTAACGATACTAAACATCCAGCTTTGCATCTCAGAAATAAATTATATTTGAAAGTATAGTAAAATATAAAACTTGTAAAAAAAAATTTACTGTTTAATATCATACTGATCTTACTGTAACAATCATCACTCTCTCTGCCTTTGACTGTCTCTGTCATCCCTCTGTCTGTGTCTGACTGTATATTGTTTTATAAAATATCATTGTTTTATAAAAAATAATATCTAATGTATGGCACTTTTTGTTCTTTTCTATATTTTTAGCCACTCCTTGCATCCTGGAAAGGAACAGCATCTGGAGCTGAACTGTTCTCTTTTTTGTTTTGCTGGATTCACTTGAGGCCTTGTTGTTTGGCTATGTTGGACTGTTCATGAAGTTCATCACTTTCTTTGTGGTATTTAGAACCATTTTATTATGACCATGTTGGTTAACTTGATGTTGGTTAAACTTCGGCTAAATATTGGTTAAACTTAAAATTTAGCAGGGTAATATGTTTCAAGTAAATATTTTCATGCAATATTTTCAAAATAATACTAAATACACTGTTCTATGACATTTCTTTCATGCAAATTTGAGATGTTAAATAAAATTATATGTTAAATAAAATTGGACCTGTTTTTCAAGATTAAGATGTGTCAAATTATTATTATTATTTTTGTTTTTATTAAATAATAGGTGTACTGAGTTTCAGACTATACAACACTTTATGCAGTTAAATATTGTTTAAAGCTTATACAATTAATAGATTGTTTAAATTGCTAGTCATTAATATTCAGCAATCTGGAAAATAAATACTGCAAATACAGAATACACAAATTAAAGTATTTTACTGTAAGAAAAACGCAGCAACGTAAAAAATCAGGAAATACAGGATGATGCTGTAAATTAAAATGACAGCAGTGCTGCTGTATAAATTACAGTAACCGGCTGGCAACCCTGCTGCCAGTATTTTACTGTAAAATTTACAGGAAATTTTTTACAGTTTATTACTTACCCCTGTGTCTTGTCTTCCAGTCTGTCCTGTCTCTTCCAGAGAATCCCTCAGATCATTCAGTGTGTGTTCTTCCATCCCTGTTCACGATGCTTCGCAAACCAGCAGAAGACACTAACCTGTATTATATTCCAGTCGCGCAGATGGGGAACGTTGTAACACTGTGTTACAATATGCCCCGCTAGGGGCGCCGCTCGCAATTTTGGGCCCTATGACAAAATATGAGTTTGGGCCCCCCCTACCACACCAAAGCAGATCTCTGGGGGCCCCTAACGGTGTGTTCACACGGGGCGCAAGCGTCAACGCTTAACGGAAGGCGTGGCTGACGTTTATGGTCATAGCAGCGTCAGCCAATGAAATGCTGCTCTTGAACAGGATGAACGTGATTGGCTGCCGCCTGGCCACTGTATTTGCATAGAGCGATCTGATTGGCTGACGCGGCGCTTCACTGGCGTTCAACTTCTGCCGCGAGCAACGCGAGTGAAGCGCCGCCGACGGATCCACAATTCCTTTCGGCAAAGCTTGACGTCACCCATTCAAAGTCAATGGGAAGCGTTGACGCTTGCGCCCCGTGTGAACACACCGTAAAGGGCATGGGCCCTTAGAATCGTCCTAACTTACCCCCCCTTAGCGGCGCCCCTGTGCCCCGCTGTTATTAAACTATGCTTTTCTCTGACACAGGCGGTGCAGTTTACACTATTTACTTCTAAGGATTTTGATAAGAAACCTCAAGAAACAGGTGAATAAAGGCTGACAATCAATGTTTAATGTTCAGAAGTTATTATTTCAAGAAATGTAAAGCATTTTGGCTCGTTTATGTGTGTCGTGTTCTATGAGAGCTGTGTGTGGAGGAGTGGAGTGTTCTTCTGAATGTCTAAATGTGTTTCATCTATCTGTCCACATTGTTTTGAACTACTGTACAGCTGTGTGTTGCGATCAGGGCCATTCAAAGCATTGTTGCGATGTGTTCATTGTCAAACTCCAAAATTAGATTATTTTTATTTTTCTAAAAAACGTCATTACTTCATTTGAAAAAGTTAACACATGTATTTTACTGACAAAATATTTTAGTTTGTGTATATTTTAAGCTATTTTATAACATTTTAAGCTGTCATATGGTCGTGTTACAATGTGCCCCACCTATGGGGCATGTTGTCACGTTTCACTTCCTTTCTTTTGAGGTAAATAACGAAAAATGTATACACTCTAAATATGAAACAAAGGGATATATTTGTACTAGACAAGTGTGAAAATAATGTGGATAAATATTGTACTCTGAACCCCAAGTAGATTTACATAAACCGCGAAATTCAAAAAGTGTTAGGTTGTGCCCCGCTCTCCCCTATAACTTTGCCTCTTTTTTTTTTTTTTTTTGGTTGTTTGAAAGGCTGATAAGAAAATAGTCTTGGATTTAAGGGCTCAAAATTCACTTTCTTACTTGGTAGCACTGGTGTCCTAAACTCACAAATGAATATTTATTATTTGACAGACTGGGTATTAAGCTGGAAGTAACTTGGTGTTAGGAAATGACTGTTTGTCTGATGTCTAAGTCTGAAGTTTTGATAAAGCTCTTTCAAAAAAATAAAACAAAAATGTTTATAGAATGTTTATAGATTGTTATAGAAAAAAGTTTCTGACATTGTATATGAATTTCTGTTGACTTTTGTAATTTTAGTGTGAGCGAGGCTTTTATTTTGAAGTGGTGAAATGACGTTACATGACTGCGCTCCTGTTTCTGCTTCTGTTGTGATCCGGCTGAAGGAAGCTTTTAAAGTGTTAAAAGTCAAAGCAAACAGTTCAGGTAATTTAACAGTTTTATCAGAAATTGTAAAACGATTGCTTTACTATGGAACGTAACATTATCTAACATCAATGCACGTTATTTTGTGTGAGCAAAGCGCATCCATACATGAGACAGAATAGAAGCGTCTCATTTCGCTCACTTTATCATAAAGCAGCTTATAGAATTAAGTTAAAAAAAAAAAAAGTAACGAGAGAAGAAGAGCTTTTCGAGTCAACTGAACCAAAAGCTTCGCTAAACGATTCAGTGCTTGGAAGCGTTCGATTCACCTTGATGGTCAAAATAGTTCAATGAGGAGCAAACAAACAAACAAACAAACAAACAAACGTGTATTTACAACTTTTACATAGTTTTAAAATACATTTCGTAGATGACAAAATGCATGCTTTTAAAAAGTATTTTGTAATGTATTTCCTTACATTGCTTATATATTTTTCGGATATTTTGGAATACTTAAGGTAAGGAGCATATTAACAGGATGTTTTGTTTTTATGTTAACCACCTCTAAATAAACGTGGATGGCATGAATAAATCAGTATATAAAATGTTATATAGTTTGTGTTCTTATTAAGTCCCTTACCAGTGCACTGATTATTAAACTAGAAAGCTGATGAGATGCGTTGAGAGATTTAGTTTCTAATTTTTCTCATTCTATTATAAAGATGGCGTTTATTAAAGAGGAGAGTGAAGACGTGAATATTGAGGAAGCATTTAGAGTCAAGCATGAAGATACTGAGGAACAATCAAAGATGGGGTTTGTTAAAGAGGAGAGTGAAGAAGACATGAAGATTGAAGAAGCATTCAGGGTCAAACATGAAGATACTGAGGAACAAATAAAGATGGTGTTTATTAAAGAGGAGAGTGAAGACATGAGAATTGAAGAAACATTCAGAATCAAACATGAAGATACTGAGAAGCAAACCAAGATGGTGTTGATTAAAGAGGAGAGTGAAGACATGAGAACTGAAGAAGCACTTGGAGTCAAACATGAAGATACTGAGGAACAAACAGGTTGGTTTTCATTCTCAAAGCTCATCCTTGTTGAAATGTCCAGCTCCACAGAAACATTTTTTTTTAAGAATAAGTGTCCTTACAGGATATTTCATTGGTCTTTCGGACAAACATAGTTATTCACACCCTACCCATGTCAACTTTTAGCCCGCATAGATGATGAATCTCAAATAAATGCAATATTTCTAATATTAAATGTCCACTGTTTTGATTGAGTAACAACTTTATACTGAACTTATTCTGAAAACTTTAGTATGCTTTTACTATTAGTTAGCAAGACCATGAATAACATTTCTCAGAATAGCAAATTTGTATCACAATTCCGAGAAAAAGTCAGAATTGTGAGACGTAAACTCACAATTGCAAGAAACACCTTCCATACTGGGCCTGCAGTTTCTTGTTCGTGCAAACTGCATACACATCACTTCTTAATTTCAAGCACTTTTCAACAAAACAAAATGATTTTCCAAGTATTCCAGGCCTTTCATTTCTAAAAGCTAAATTTAACCAGCTTAAGGACTTTGTGTGAACCCAAAATCACACAAAATCCACCTTTGATCTCATACTGCATGTTGTTGTTCCACTCGTGCCTTTACTGCTTTTTGCTAATCTTCTTTAAATATATCTTTTTTTGTATAATTGTAAAAATTTGTGTAACAAATGGAACTTGTGATTTATTGCTTAAATCACACTTTATCGAAGTACTTCGATACCACAGCAAAAACTACTAGCCTAAATTAATAACGTTCAAACGTCATTCAAGGCAAGTGAACAGTCAGTAAAAAAAGAACAATACACTAATTGCAAGCATACATGCATAGAATATAACAAAGTTACAAAAAAAGTTAAGGTCTATTTGTAATGATTAGGCCTAAATGTTAAAAAAACACTACTGTGTCTGTTCACTGTGTCCACCTTATTTTTCCCCTTAAAGGTTGTATCAGCGATTTCTAGCCTAAAACATAAAGTGTCAATTTCAGCTGACCTTTCTTCACGATCTGCTCGCTGCCTGCCCCATAAATTGTCTGTGAAAAAACCGCGTCTCTCTGGTCAGCCTAGGGTCCGAGATATGCCAAAAAAACAATCGGCGCTGTTAACTATTCCACAGATAAACAAACAGTGTTCCAACCAATCAGCGTCAGGGGTTTGGTGTTGTGGACTTTCCTACTGGTGCTGGGATGTGAGGGCGGAGCGAAAGTCCACAACACCAAACCCCTGACGCTGATTGGTTGGAACACTGTTTGTTTATGTGTGGAAAGGTTGGTAGTGTCGATTGTTTTTTTGGCATATCTCGGACCATAGGCTGACCAGAGAGACGCGTTTTTTTCACAGACAATTTATGGGGCAGGCAGCGAGCGGATCGTGATGAAAGGTCAGCTGAATTTGACACTTTATGTTTCAGGCTAGAAATCGCTGATACAACCTTTAAGAGCGAGCACTGCCTTTTGTAAATTTACAGTGTCTGGATTCCGGTCTCATCCGGTCTCGGCTGTTTTTAACAGTAAAAAACAGCTTGATTTGCTACTTGATATTGTAAACTGGTGTGTCTTACCATAATATTTTAATGTAAAATCTTAATTATGAGCACAATGGTTTGTAGTGCAAACTGTTTTACTGTTTACTGCACTTAGTTACTGCTATTCGTCTTGTTATTTCCCTATGGTGGTTTACCAGATTACTAGAAAACAGCTTACTTCTGCATTGAAAAATAAGATAATTTAAATATAAATTAATCTTTGTAAAGCTGTTTTTTTGTCCCTGGAATGGTTTAAAATTGCTTTAATGTGTAAACAAGTTCTTTATATAACACCCAGGTTCTTAAAGGATTAGTTCACTTCCAAAACAAAAATGTACAGATAATTTACTCACCTTCTTGTCATCCAAGATGTTCATGTCTTTCTTTATTCAGGTGTAAAGAAATTATGTTTTTGAAAATATTTTATTCATATAGTGGATTTCTATGGTACCGGCAAGTTTGATTTTCCAAAATGCAATTTAAATGCAGCTTCAAACGGCTCTAAACGATTCCAGCTGAGGAAGAAGTATCTTATCTAGTAAAACAAACGGTTATTTTCTTTAGAAAAAAATTAAATTTTACACTTTTTAACCACAAATGCTCGTCTACTCTAGCTCCGCAATGTGCATGCTTACTCTGTGCACTCGGGTTCAAGACAGTTAGGCTGTGTCGAAAAACTCCCATCTCATTTCTCTTCCAACTTTTTTTGGGTGTTTGACCTTCTTTGCATGTTCACTTCGTAGATACTGGGTCGGTACTTCTGCAACTTTTGAAGTTGGAATTTTTTGACACACCCTAACTGTATTAAACTGGAGTGCACAGAGTACGCATTCACATTGTAGAGCTAAACAAGACGAGCAATTGTGGTTAAAAAGTGTACAAATTGAAAAAAAAAAATGCATTTTGGAATTTTAAACTCATAGGCACCATAAAAGTCGACTTTGGAGAAAATTCCTGAAATGTTTTTTTAAAAACATTTTCTTTATGACTGAAGAAAGACATGAACATCTTGGATGACATGGAGGCGAGTAAATTATCTGTACATTTTTGTTCTGGAAGTGAACTAATCCTTTAATTGTAGACGAATGTTTTTCTTAATTGTAAAAACTAATAATAGTGTACGATACTGTTACATCCATCCATTGAAGATTGTGTCCATGTGTGGAATTTTCTTGTCTTTTGTCTTGTCAGAATTAGAATTGGATACAGAAAAATACTAGCCATCTCATATTTGAAATTTTAAATACAAACACTTTGTTAATTTAGAGTGATGTGTAGTTAAGAGGACATAAAACTGAGTATCATTGCCATAATAGTAAAATATAAGCACAGTCACTTCCAGGGTAAACATACAAGAAGAAAAGAGAACCTAATACTGAGCCCTGTGGCACTCCTTACTAATGTTTGATGAAACATATCATAGTCCAAGTTGTTGAAAAATCTAACCGCATTTGTAGAAAGAGATATAGCCATGACTAGATGCCAAAAGCAAGTTGTTTGTTTATAAATGTAATAAGCATAAACAATAAGGCTTAAATGCTGACTAATAACAAATTAAAGAGTAAACAATATGTTGAAGAAATTCTGAGTTTAGTGGGTATATGATTCAGCATACATGCATAAATGTTTGATGTCTGTTGTTTTGTGCCATTGTTAACTTGCATTTGTCTCTTTTTACCTCAGACTTGATGGCGATGAAAGAGGAGAGTCAAGAAATGAGTGAAATGCAAGAGAAAGAACATCATAATTTCACAACTGGAGAAAAGGCATTTAGTTGCTCACAGACTGAAAAGACTTCCTCACAAAAAAGAGCTCAACAAACAGACACCAAACGTGACTTTTCCTGCCAGCAGTGTGGAAAGACTTTCAAAACAACAGTAAGCCTAAGAAGCCACATGAGCATCCACACTGCAGAGAAGGCATACACCTGTCCTCAGTGTGGAAAAGGTTTCGCTCGAAATGGAAGCTTTAAACGGCACATGAACGTTCACAGAGGAGAGAAGCCATACACCTGCAAACTGTGTGGAAAGAGTTTCACAACAGAACTTAACCTAAAGTATCACTATAACAGTCACACTGGAGAGAAGCCATTCACATGTGATCAATGTGGAAAGAGTTTGGGACACAAAGCGACCCTTAAACAGCACATGAGGCTTCACTCAAGAGAAGACAGTTTTATATGTCATCAGTGTGGAATGACTTTTGAAGACGGGAAACAACTTGAGAATCATGTTACAAGTCACAGTGGGGAGAAGACTTTCTTGTGCCATCTGTGTGGAAGGGACTTTACACTTAAAGGAAACCTTCAGACTCACATGAGAATTCACACTGGAGAGAGACCTTTCATCTGCAGTCAGTGTGGAAAGAGTTTCACATCTAATGGAAACCTTCAGACTCACATGAGAGTCCACACTGGAGAAAGACCTTTCACATGTCGTCATTGTAAAGAGTGTTTCACGTATAAAAGAGACCTGAAGCGTCATTGGAGAATTTGTTCCGTCAAAAACGCTTGAAAATTCTTGCAAATCTCCATCAAATCGGTAGCCCAGGTTTGGCTGAAACCTATGGAACGATCCGGATCGATCTTGTTTCTAAAACTCTCATTAGATCTTAAAGGCACGTCATGTTTTTGGATAATGCAACTATGTTTTCTAAATACGCACCATCATATGTGCATTTGTCATATTGGAGATAGCCTGTGTGACCTTTAAAATTCATCACAAAGCATTAAAGAGTTTTGTAAAGTTAACATCATCCCTTTACATTCAAATGCATTAGGTAATTTGTTTACTTCAGAGTTGAAGTCTTTAAGATATTTAGCTGAAGATGCATGTTTACTTGTGCCACAAAATAAACCCTTTGTTCCTTTTTGCCTATATTTTGCACTGTTCCTTGAATGGTCTACCCTGAAAATCCAGAGGTCTCGCGAGAGCACAATTTGAATTGTCTCTGCAAGACACTCTGGCATCGAGCAATGATGTAGGTTACTGCAATACGTAAGCAATTGTGGGAACCAATCAAATCGGTGTATCTGATTTAGGCGGGCCAGAGGCGAGCTAAGCTGATGATGACAGCACACTGCGACGTCTGAATCATATAGTAAACTTTGAAAGGTCGCTGTCGCTACAGATGAACAACAAGTTGTTTGAAACGGCTTTGGTCGCTACAATGAACGAGTTAGACTTGGCTTTCCATATAAAAGAGGAACAGAAAACCGAAAACTCGAATCGTTCCTTTGCAAGAAGGACGATTTTGCTGTTTTGCCGACTGGATACGGCAAGAGTTTAATCTATCAGTTCACGAGTTCACGCTTACATATAATTAGCCGGAGAATAGTAGCGCATGTTTGGCGTGCTGTCCGGTGAAGGGCTCCGAGCTCGGGAGTGGCCCGAACCCAGAGTACCCCCCAATAGGAGTAGCGAGAACTTAGAGTGATAAGATGGGGTGGTGGAGGTTTACTGATAAACCATCGAGTGAATTGAGGTGACTCAGCTGTATTTAAACGCTGATTGACTTGAGTGGGCTCCTCTTGTGATGTTTACGCTTAGCATCTGACGCGCTTCTCCCGAACTTTGTTAATGAAACATCATTTAGCTCTGCTGGTAGCTAAGCGTGTATTGTTGTGATTGGTCGTGGCGTTATCCAATTGCGTGCAGTTAGAGTTTCAAATGCACGCTTGGTGCCGCCCCTCGAGTTAGGCAGTTTTCATTGCTCGATCCCAGACCCCTAATCTAAATAGATTAGGGTCTGGATTTTTCCAGGCTATGAATGGTCCAGAACTCTTGATGAACTTGTGTAGAGACCAACAATCAATGTGAATGGTGCTCAGAATGTCGATGTTCTGATGTAGCAAATGGTAACGCTGGCCCTCAGCCTTGTCTTGTATTTCAGGGTTCAAACACACAATTCCTAGCAATGTCTTCAAGTCATTTGGGAGATTTAAAGAATGCTGACGTAGTATGTCGAGGAGCGAATTCAATGGCGTATGTGGATTTTGTGTTTAGTAGGAGTTGGAATTTATATTCTGATTCACTTTTATCAGGAGCATTTGACAGGTGTTACTTGAGTCATTCTGCATGCAACCCAACTCCTTTCCCCAAGTTGTTACTTGTATTGTCTGCAGTTGTCGATCCACCTTCTCCTTTGCTTTTCACCTCGGTGTCCAATAGGATGGTTCATTCGAAGCCTTAAGACCTTAACACAAACAATCCCTTTTTTGTTGTACGCTCACTGGCCTACCAAGCCATGTTAAATAACAGTTGGTGGATGGATGGTTGTAGACTTTCTGCAGTCAAAGTAAACAAATGAATTATTTGTTGAAATTTACTTTAAGGAAGAACGCTTCCTTTTTAGATAAAACTTGAAAAGTGCATTTCAACTGATGCATTTCATGATTATATAACTGAAGTTTAAATATAGATTGAATTCTCATTTTGTCACCCTGTTCCTGTGCATTTAATTTTCAACTACTAAAGCAACACTTTAAAGCATCATCAGTGATTATTTTATATATATATATATATATATATATATATATATATATATATATATATATATATATATATACAGTCCTGTGAAAAAGTTAGGACACGCTATTGAATTTCATGGTTTTCTGTATCAGGACAATAAAAAAATTATCTGGTCCTTAGCAGGTTTATCCTCAGGTAAACGTCATCACATGACATATCACACAGTGTCATTATTTATTTAAGAAAAATACAGCCAAGAGGAAAAGGCTATGTGTGACAAAGTTAGGGCACCCTATGAGTCAATTGCCTGTAGATCCACTTTTAGCAGCAATAACTTGAAGCATTCATTTTCTGTGTGACTTTATCAGTCTCTCACATTGTTCTGGAGGAATTTTGGACCACTCCTCTTTTCAACGTTGCTCCAGTTTATTAAGGTTTGTGGGCATTTGCTTATGCACAGCTCTCACCACAGCATTTGAGTCAGGATGATTTCTGGACTTTGACTGGGCTTTTGCAACACCTTGATTCTTTTCAGCCATTCTGTTGTAGATTTTCTGGTGTGCGTGGGATCATTGTCCTGATGCATGACCCAATTTTGACCCAACTTTAGCTGTCAGACAAATGCCCTCACACTTGACTTGAGAATTCTTTGATATACAGAGTTCATGGCCGATTCAATGACTGTGAGGTGCCCAGGTCCTGTGGCTACAAATCAAGCCCAAAATGATCAGCCCTCCTCGTGCATGCTTGTCTTTTGGTATGAGGCGTTTGTGCTCTTTAGGTTTTCATAAAATTTGGCGCTGTGCATTATGGCCAAACATCTGTTCAAAGGACATTATTCTAGAAGACTGGTTTTGTTTAGATGCAACTTTGCAGGCCTAAACTGTGCTGCCATGGGTTTTTTTTTTTAGATAGAAGAGGCTTCCCTTTGCCAAGGCTTCTAAACATGCCATTTTTGTCCTATATTTTTCCAGTGGTATTGTTCAATTCAATTAAATAAACATCAAATTGTTTGGACATGGCTGTATTACTCTTCTCAGATTGATAGCAGCAACAAATGCTTCTCTGAGATGATTGCTGATGTCTTACCTCCTTGGCATTGTGTTAACACACACCTGAAGGCTCCAGACCAGCAAACTGCCAAAGCTTATGCTTTTATAGAGGCGCTCAAACTTGCTGATGATCAGTCAATCAAAGGTATTTGATTAGCAGTGCTTGACTGTTATTTACCCTCTTTATTCAAATGTTAACAGTAAGGGTGTCCTAACTTTGTCACACATGGCTTTTCCATTTTAGCTTTATTTTTGTTCAATAAATGATGACACGGTGCAGTTTATCATGTGTTGTTGTTCATCTGAGGTTTTATTTTCCAATTTTTAAGACCAGCCAAGGACCAGATTTTTTTTTATGATATCCTGATATGGAAAACCATGAAATTCAATAGGGTGCCCTAACTTTTTCACATGACTGTATACTCTAGTGATGGTAATCCTTTAATAAAATGTGTTTCTTGAGCATCAAATCAGTGTATTAAAATGATTTCCAAAGAATCATGTGACACTGAAAATTGTAGTAATGATGCTGAAAATTCAGCTTTGCATCCCAGGAGTAATTAGCATTTAAAATATATGCAGATAAAAAAAAAAAAACAGTTTGACGTTGTTGTCGTTATTAAATGTGTCCAGCTCCTCTATATACCTAAAGATGAATAAAAAGACAACCATTGCTTCATTGGGGATTTTTATATTTATTACTTAGCAAAAATTTAACATTGTTACAAAAACATGCTGAACAAAAAATATGTTCGAACTATCATAAAGTCTGAGCAGTTATCAGAAAAACAGTTATTGATATGCAATACACAGGCTATGGAGATTTCCTTGCTCTGATGGATTATTCATAGAACATGGCATTGATCTTCATGAAAAAAAAAATAAAGTTAATCCACTTAAGGCTGTTTTTCCACAACTTTGATTTGCACAGTGGTTTCAGCGTAGACCTATGTTGACCTCTCGCTATTGACACTACTTACATAAATCGGAGAGTGGGGCTAAACAGGAGGTGATGTATAAGCAGGCATCTTCTTCTGCAGTTTAGCCAAACTTTTATATCATAGAGTGGTACATTTGTCATTTTGGCAGACTGGCTTCAATATAAGCTGTTTTTAGACCAGTGGTTCTCAACCTTTTTTGGGCCAGCGCCCCCAACCCATTATCCAGGTCCCTAACCCATTAATTTTAAAACAAGAAACATTCATTTAATTTACAGAGTTTTTAAGCAAGTTGTTGAAATGCTGATATACTTTGTTGCCCCAAATTTAAAAACTCCTGTTTAGAACATATTATTACATTTTAGTTTCTTCTTCCATTCCTGGAGCTACAGACAAGTTGACAAAATAGATATGCATCCAGTGTAGAAACGGTGTTAGGATGTGGCAAATTATTTGCATACATCTTCCTGTAGTTAGCATGCCTGTGGTTAATGATAAGACTGCAACTTGTGTTTTGTTATGCTTTGCAAAAAAGGTTTCTTGTGATGCATTTGCAACCAGAGTTGCGAATGGAACGCCTGAAAGCCTATGTTGAACCTAATGTATTTTGTTTATTTTCCTCTCAGCTGCAGAAAGGTGTTAGTTGGAGACCTAAGGGGGGAAACCACAAACTATATGCTGATGACTATGCCTAGCTCAAGTTAAAGTCAAAGTCAACTTTACTGTCAATTCTGCCACATGTACAGGACATACAGAGAATTGAAACTGCGTTACTCTCAGTCCCATGGTGCATACAAGTAACATTAAATACAAAAAGTAACATTAAATACAAAAAGTAACATTAAATACAAAGGTAGAATTTAAAAAATACAAATAAACATATAATATATAAAATGAAAAATACAATATACAAGTAAGTGCAGAGAGTGCAAACCATGTAAACAATATAGTGCAACAGAGCTTGTAAGTGTGTAAAGCAGTCTTGTAACTGTCTTATGAGCAGTGTGAGGTATATGCAGTTCAAATATGCAGTTTGTTAATAAAGATAACGTCTGTTTGAAAATTTGCTTCGTCGTTTTCGGACGTGCGAGAGCCATATCGCCAGGGAGCATTCTGCACTCATCAATCCGCTCGAGAGCGCTCTCACCACGGCCAGATCTTCGGAATTTACCGCTGGCTCTGCTCTCTGTAGTGGTTACACATGACATGTAATTCATTATGGGTTAATCAACGGGCAGTCTTTGATCTTATTAATCTTTTATTTGTTCCAGAGAAGAAGATAATTCATTTAGCATGTAAGTTTATGTAAATTCAATGCTGAATGCTGCCTTTACTCTTAACTGAATTGCATAGCAACTTTTTTGATGCCTGTTTTTGTTGTTATTGTTTATTAAAATATTATTACTCAATAAATAAAAATGTATATAAACTATATTTTAAATAATGTATTTAATAATAGTATTTAGTAATGAGAAACGATGGTGAATTTAGTTAACGTTACATTGTAACGCCTTTAGATGGCGACAAGAGACCGTGTTATGAGTGAGCAGTTATTAGTGACTTTGGGACTTTTAAAATGAAAAGTTAAGCGGAAGTTATTTTTAGCTTCAACAACAGTTTGCCACAGCGATAAATGCACTGAGCAGCAAAAGCACCCTTAACAGATGAACAGATTTAAACGCTTTCTTCAGTAAACATTCAAACTAATGTCATATCATCATGGATATGAATAATGAATGCTCTATCAGATGCAGGTACGTTAATCACTCGCTCAGTCTATCTCTCTCTCATAATACTCAAACATGATACAGTGAGGTTTTAATGCAGTAATACAATAGGCTTTCAATGAAGCAACTCAACATTCCTTCGTTACTAGTTCTAAAGTGACGTTTTGGAATTAGTAACGAAGAAGCTTATGCTCAGCTGATCAACCGTCAAACTTTGATTTGAATTTGTGGCGGAAGGAATAGTTTGCACAAAAAAGGGCTTTTAAAGACACTCCGTTGTTATTCTGTTTATGTATTTACACACTTGTGCCGTCGAACTGTTGTATAAACGCAATATCACACTCGTAGACTTGAGATATGGCTGTATATCGGCACTCTGTGATTACCTTACGGCGAATCAAAACCGTGCCGATATACAGCCATATCTCAAGTCTACGAGTGTGATATTGCTCATATATACTGTATATATGTATATATATTTACACACAGGTGCTGGTCATATAATTAGAATATCTTCAAAAAGTTGATTTATTTCACTAATTACATTCAAGAAGTGAAACTTGTATAATGTATACATTCATTCCAAACAGACTGATATATTTCAAGTGTTTAAGACATTATTAAAAAAGGCCATTCACAAAGATGCATAAAAAATCTTGGTAACACTATACAATAAGGTTAATTAGTTAATTCATTAACTAACATGAACTAACCATGAGCAATACATTTGTTACTGTATTTACTTATCTTTAGTAATGTTAGTTAACGAAAATACAGTTGTTCATTGTTTTCATGTTAGTTCACACTGCATTAATTAATGTAAACGAGATTTTAATAATGTATTAATAAATGTTGAAATTAACATTAACAAAGAATAAATGCTGTGTAGTTCATTATTAGCTCATGTTAAAGGTTGTATCAGCGATTTCTAGCCTGAAACATAAAGTGTCAAATTCAGCTGAGCTTTCTTCACGATCCGCTCGCTGCCTGCCCCATAAATTGTCTGTGAAAAAAACGCGTCTCTCTGGTCAGCCTAGGGTCCGAGATATGCCAAAAAAACAATCGGCACTACCAACCTTTCCACAGATAAACAAACAGTGTTCCAACCAATCAGCGTCAGGGGTTTGGTGTTGTGGACTTTCGCTCCGCCTCCCTCACATCCCAGCACCAGTAGGAAAGTCCACAACACCAAACCCCTGACGCTGATTGGTTGACCAGAGAGACGCGTTTTTTTCACAGACAATTTATGGGGCAGGCAGCGAGCGGATCGTGAAGAAAGGTCAGCTGAAATTGACACTTTATGTTTTAGGCTAGAAATCGCTGATACAACCTTTACCTAATACATAAACTAATGTTTAACTAATGAACCTTATTGTAAAGTGTTACCAAAATCTTTATACTCACTTCTACTGTGGGTGAAGCTGCATCAGGAATGATTTGCATAAACACAGAGGCATATTCAGAACGGATCGCGCTTTCCTTTTTAGAAGTGAAAGTAACGTTTTCCTCTGCATCTTCAGATGACCCCTTTAAGACCAGTACAAAGAAAGGATTTTTAGAAATCTTGGCCAACTGAAAAGTATGAACATGAAAAGTATGAGCATGTACAGCACTCAATACTTAGTTGGGGCTCCTTTTGCCTGAATTACTGCAGCAATGCGGCGTGGCATGGAGTCGATCAGTCTGTGGCACTGCTCAGGTGTAATGAGAGCCCAGGTTGCTGTGATAGTGGCCTTCAGCTCTTCTGCATTGTTGGGTCTGGCATATTAATATTAATCTGGCAAATTAATTTCTAGTGTTAAATTCAAAAACGAGAGGGCAGATTCATTCAGCGAACCTACCTTCTGCTGCATGCGGCTCTTCCTCGCACTAAATCAGGCCATTATTAACCCTTTGGGGTCTGAGGGTGTTTTGGGGCTCTGAAGACGTTTTGACATGCCCTGACATTTGTGCTTTTTTCAGTATCTTAAAAACATGTTAATATATAATATAAAATATATTGATGTAAATTTTCTAAAACATATTTTGTGATCGAAAGGGAATATTCGAAGGAGTGGCTTCATCTTTAGAAAAATATTTCCACACACTTGATATGCCTAGTTGATTGAGTAGTCTGTGCAACCCCTACTGCGTACACAGTTCTGCACTTACTGTACTTTGGTGCTGTTCTATAAAATATTCTATAAATAAATAAATACAGATATTGTGAGAAATCTTTCACTGTGCAGTGTAGATATGATATGAAGAAGATAACAGTAATCAGTCTTTAATACATCCACATAAGGTTAATCCACATCAGGTAAAAAAGTGTAAACACACAGGTATCTTTAAGACCGGACAACATACACTAAACAGACTTGGATTTAAGTAGTGAAGCAAATGAGGTTAAAGACACACCTGAACCGAATGACATAATCATACACGGACTGGAAACTAGTTCAGGGAACACGTAAGAACAAAAACACAACTACAAGTCTATAAGGTGTGACATTTTGCCCTCCTCCCAGAAGGCGTGATATTGCGCCACAGGAAACAAAGGCTGGGGTGGAGGGGGACTTAAGAGGAGGACAAAGATGAGGATGTTGGATGGTGGAGGTTCAGGAGGAAAACAGGTCCCCAGGAGGAGAGCGATGAACAGAGTCCTGGATGGAGAGGATGCAGGGAGGAGCCAGGAGGAAGACAGAAGGGACTTGGAACAGGAGGAGCCAGACAGGATCGAGGCTTCAGCCATGAAGACGACCCACAGTGGAGGCAGACGGAGGGAGGAAGTGTGGGTGGAGCCCAAAGTGGAGAGCTGATGAGCCAGGGAGTCGCAGAGGATTCAGAGGGCCAAGGCGGGGCAGATGGGTCCAGCGACCGAGGCAGAGGCAGGGATCCAGAAGGCCATGGTGGACAGAGGAAGAAGATTGAGCCAGAGGAAAGGAGGAGCCTGACAAAGCCAGAGGGACAAGGGATACTCATGGTAGTCCAGCATGGTAAAACTTGATGAGGCCATTTGCCAGGTACTGGGTTTCATTGGCAAAGTCTTCCATGTGGTCCCAGAGAGTGCTCTCCCTGCTCCAGCAGGAGGAGGAGGAGGATTAATATGGGATGATCCATAGAAACCAAACAGAAATACTGATAAAAAACCAAAACAAATGAGGAATACGGTCTTCTGTCAGTGTGGTGTAAGAGAAATGCACAAATACTTAGAAGATAATGGTAAACAGTATTTAATACATCCACATAAGGGTAATTCACATCAGGTAGTCACAAACAGGTAACATTAAGACTGGATAACATACACTAAACCGATATACACTGAACAGACTTAAGTAGTGGAGCAAATGAGGTTGATTAAGAAGCCACACCTAAACCAAATGGCATAATCAGACACAGACGGGAAGTTTCTCTCTTGGAAAGTACAGAGACAGAACTGTGTCCAGGCACAGATCAAGAGAAGGTTACAAAAATATTCTTTGCATTGAATATTGAAGAGCACAGCAGCCTCCATAATTCTTTAATGGAAGAAGTTTAGAACAACAAGGACTCTTCGTTGGGCTGGTTGTTCAGCCCAATTGAGCAATCAGGGGAGAAAGGCCTTGGTAAGAGTGGTTACCAAGAACATGACAGTCACTCCAGCTCCAGAAGTAATTTGAAATACCTGGAAGACACATGAAAGCCTTGTGGTTAGTGCGCTGACATATAGTTCAACTGTGCTCACAGCGACCCGAGTTCGATTCCCGCCTCGAGGTCCTTTGCCAATCCTGCTCCCCTCTCTCTGCCCATTGATTTCCTGTCATCTCTCTACTGTCCTGTCCATTAAAGGCATGAAAAAGCCCCAAAAATATAACTTAAAAAAAAGAAGATTGATGGGTGTGGCCACATGCATTCATATAAACATGGCAAAAGACGATTTAAAGCTTCAATTTAAAGTTTAAAGAGGATAAGAATGCAAATTAACTATCTGAATGTGGCCACCTGCGATGAACATGGTGGGTTCTTGTAGTAACCTGGGGCATCTAAATTTGGGGCACATTCAGAACCATTTTAAAACTCTGTCCACAAAAAAAAAAAAAAAGAATAGGGTCTCCCATATGCATGACTTTCCATATGTATCTGATTTTGTTTTTGTGACACTTAACATAATTAAATCAGGTTCATCTAGAATGAATAAGCAGGTGGTTTTTGGAATTGCTCCTTTTTGTAAACCTCTTTTCACACTCTTCATGTCTCTATTATATGTGAACTCCTTTCACACAGAAGACATATAAAGCCTCTCTCCACTGTGAATCTTCATGTGGTCATTAAAGGCTCCTCTAAATCTAAAACTCGTTCCACACAGACCACATACAAATGGTTTTTCTCCAGTGTGAATTCTAATGTGGGCATTAAGACTTCCTTTTTCAGTAAAACTCTTTCCACACTGTTGGCAGGTGTGAGGTCTTTCTCCAGTGTGAACTCTCATGTGAGCGTTCAGGTTTACTTTTCGACTGAAACTTTTTCCACACTGTTGGCAGGTGAATGGGTTTTCTCCAGTGTGAATCCTCATGTGAATAATAAGGTGTGATTTTTGACTGATTTTCTTTCCACACTGCTGGCAAGTAAACAGCTTTTCTCCTGTGTGAACTCTCATGTGCCTTTTAAGGCTTGCTTGTCGACTGAAACTGTTTCCACACTGTTGGCATGTGTAAGGCTTCTCTCCTGTGTGAGTTCTCATGTGTAATTTAAGGCTTGCTTGTCGATTGAAATTCTTTCCACACTGTTTGCACGTGTAGGGCTTTTCTCCTGTGTGAACCCTCATGTGGACTTTAAGACTTCCTTTTTGAGTATAACTCTTTCCACACTGTTGGCAGGTGAAAAGACTTCTAGTTCCATTTTTTTGATCTCTTTTTGGTGACAAAGTATTTTCAGTCTGTGAGCAACTAAAAGATTTTTCACAGTTATAGAAAAATGTTTTTTCATAGCAATCTTCATGTTCTTCTTCTTTCAGTTCTTGATTCTCCTCCTTTAGCGCCATTAGATCTAAGGTGAAAAAGACAAATAACCAGTTTAAATTGCACAGAACAACATATATAAAACATTTTTTCATGTAAAGCATCAAAACCAACCACATGTATTCTAGATCCTACATGCACTAAGTTGCTCTCAGAAACTCTTCTCAATATTCTATCTCTATCTAATATTGTTCTGCAAAGGTCCATTCCAACCCTTATTAAACACACCTGCCTGTAATTTTCAAGCAATCCTGAAGACTTGTGTTTGATTGTTCAAGTGTGTTTGATTATTGATAGCTTCTTCAAACTCAAGTATGATTTTCATTCGCCAACAGTTTTGTGGTCATTGCTGACAGATGGCTGAAATTGGCAAAACAGTTCTCATTCAGGTGAGTGACAGTTGTGTAGTGTGTGTGTGTGTTAACAAAGACACAATCTGAGAGAAGCACTTCTTCCTGTGAAATATTTGGCGTACAAAATATCTGGACCTGTTGGTGACTCACAGTCCTGCACTGTGATGTGTTTTGATTGAAAATGGCACAGCCAATTAGAGAGCAAGATGCAGGATGTGTGTTCACACTGTCATGTTTGGTTCAATTAAAACAAACTTGCCATTGCGATTGTGCGGTTCATTTGACCAAGTGTGAACACTGCCATCGGAACCCTGGTGCACAGAGTTTCCTATCTCAGGGTAACTCAACTCACAGTTCAAGTTTAAACTCAGAGTTGGTTGAACCCTCTTATTGAAACGGGCCCAAGGTGAGTACAGGACCGTGTTCCACTAAGCTTTAAAGGTTTGTTTAGTTTATTTGGTCCAGACCAAAAAGGAAAAGTATACATTTGGTCCTGGTCCATTTAGCATTCACACTGGCATTGACAATGAACCTAAAGATAATGGACCTAAAGGCAAAGTGATATGTGATATGTTCATAACCTGATTGTTCGGGTTGAATTATGTATATTTTGGGACGGAACTCACCGAACACTCCAAACTTTAATTTGGAAGCGGGCCAAGACCCATCTTTTTAAGTGTCTCGGTCCACTTCCAAATGAACTCTGGTGCAGTTCAACTGAACGAAACACAGACCAAAAACTTCCAAACAAACCAAAAACAGGAAGTAATGCAATGCTATGTGACATGATTACACAAAGGAAACAAGCGCTGTATCTAAAACAAAATGAGCAAAGGGCAAAGGTGGAGCAACAAGGCGCTAAAGTGCCTTTAATAAGCTCTTTGTGAGTTTGCAGGTGGTGAAAATAAAATCATATATAACAATTAGCGTGCTTAGTCCAGCAGATGGCATTAGGTGTATTCATCTAAAGCCCGGGACACACCAACCCGACGCCAACCAACTGGCGCCGACGAAAGCCGACCGTCTTGTCGCCTCTAGTCGGCTGCGTCTGCGGGCGTCTGGGCAATTAAACTGAGCTCGAACACACTGAACTGACGAAACCAGACTACAAACTAGAAGGTGCTTTCTGCGCATGCGTAAGGAGATATATCGTGGCGTACCTGCAGATGGCAGTAGTATGTATTTTCATTCCAAGAAGAGAACCAGGAAGAACCGCCGCACGTTTTGCATAGTGTTTTCCGTTACGTCGTACAGCGCTGGCAGGTCTTGGATCAAATTGATCAGCTCGCCTTCAATAGCTTCTTCCACACAGCCATAGTTGGTTTCGAATTGCGAAATTATGACAGCGAGCCGTTTCCCATCTTGACTCGTTCCTTTGCTTGTTACGTCACTTCACGTCTAAGTCCTCCACACGCTCTGATTCATGTCTGAACAGCCCCGACAAGCTCAACGCCGATTCAACATGTCGAATCGAGCAAACTTTGGCCGACGCAAGCCCGACAAAAGCCGACGAGAGAGCTTCACCGACGCCCACCAACTGCCCGACGAGGCCAGACGGCCGATCGTCGGCTTGGTGTGTCCCGGCCTTTAAAGCGTCGATGTGGGTGTATGACATCAAAGAACCCATTTACTGATTATTCTGCTCAGCACCGCTTTGAGTCGAAGGCACCTTTTACATTTGTTTGGAGTGTTTGGTGAGTTCCATCACAAAATATACATAAATTAACCTGAACAATCAGGTTGTGAACATACCACTTTGCCTTTAGGTCCGTTATCTTAAGGTTCATTGTTAATGTCGGTGTGAACGCTAATTGGACCAGGACCAAATTAATCATTTTCCTTTTTGGTCTGGACCAAATAAACAAAACAAACCAAACCACAAGTGTGAACACACCCTTAAAGCTTAGTGGAACATGGTCCTGTACTCACCTTTACCTAAATGCACCATATGACTTATTTATCGCTCAGTTTAATTAAAATTTACTGGTATTTACACTATGTTCAGGTATGATAATATTTTCAACCTTAGAATTTCATGATGCTCTGAATTAAAAAAAAAAGAAGCTTTCCCCACATTTTTAATACAGTATAAAGCATTTATAGATGACTGTCCCACTGCAGCCCAATGTTTTTCCTTCACATATTGCTTTAAAAATTCGTACTTCTTGAATAAAGGGCAATTTCTTTCCAATTCAGTTTAGCTAAAATGTTACATAAAATATTTTGTTTAGGCTACTACTTTTATTTCTCTTAATTCTGTAATTTTTCATATTTTAACACGTGACGTAATAATAATAATAAAAAAATGTTCAAATAAACCAAGTAAACTAAATAAAACCACCTAAATTATGACATTTTTTCAAAAATCTCATACATTTCTGTAGGGCTGGACATTAAGATTATGAGTGAGGTCAGCTTTAAAAATGAATACCAACCTGTTTGTTCCTCAGTATCTTCATGTTTGACTCTGAATGCTTCTTCTATCTTCATGTCTTCACTCTCCTCTTTGATAAACGCCATCTTTATAATAGTGTCACGTGGATCTCAGTTGCTTTTCGGGGTGTGCCTCAATCAGCTCCCTAGTTTAGTAGTCGGCGCACTGGTAAGAGAGTCAGTCAGAGTGAGAGTTAATGGTCTTAAGATGCAAACAAACCCTCAAAACTAACAATACAAACTGATGAAAGGACACAGATTATACAGACATTTAGGCCCCGTCCACAGAGACACATTTAGCTGTATACATAAACATTTTGTTTTGTATGGGGAAAAAAAAATAGTGAAAGCTCCGGCTTTGTGTGGATTGCCCTTATTTATTGATTCTTGTGGATTAAATTTAATAGATTAAACTTTCATGAATACATTTGCAGTTGGTTTGTAGTTGTCATCATTACGCGTTTTTGTTTCTTGTTCTCATTGCATTTACACTGTTTTAAGGAGCAGGTGTCTGATTCAGTTGACTTGAGTCAGTTGACTTGAAAAACGGTTTCTCTCATCATGGCAGTGACTGGGTAGTAACAGATTACATATAATCTAGATTACGTAATCAGGTTCTAAAAAATTAAGTACTTATAGTTAGATTATATTGCATTTTAAAATACTCGTAATCAGACTAGTTATGTTTTTATGGATTGCATTATTATATATTTTGTATACACAATATAAATATATTCAGAATTTATTGATTCTCCCTAATTCCTATTTTTTATCTTTTACACTTTCTTTGCTATAATAGTCGATGCTTATATCGTTAAGAAAGTCTTCAAGTTCTGTGGACAAACAGCATTTGATCATTAACGTACAAAAAAATTATTTCATTTTTATCACTCTGTAGGTTAACCATATATTTCTGTCTTTGGAAGGCTTTTGTCTTTCAAACACATTAAATGCACAAATTCAAAGAAACTTTTTTGTCATCTAATCTCATCTATTCACCTAATATATTTACTTAGTACCTGTGAGATTTTAAAATAAACATTTTAATAATTATCACAATCTCTGACATTGACATAATGCAAGGTTTACTGCACTTCATGTTGTTAATAACAACAAATTGAATATATTTTCTTACTCTTTGTATCTTTATGTCAATATGGTACGAGTTAGATTAAAAGTAATTAAAAAATAATCTAAGAGTAAGCAGATTATATTACCTAAAATGTGAAATGTAATGTAATAGATTATGTTACTAAAGTTTTTGTCATGTAATTTGAAATCAGTAACGGATTACTGTTTGCCAGTAATCTAGCTCTCTTACAAAAAAGGGAGCAAAACAAGACACACAGTTTCTGTTACTCACATAACTAAACAAGAAAGCTATTTCACATTGTTCAAAAAAACCTAAAACATGGGTTGCTTTAAATTATACAGTTTAAATTATTATAAACACATACCTTTCTGCAGCCAAATCTCAGATGCAGGAGCATGGCGCAGCCTTATGATGTCATATCACTACACTACAAAATAAAAGTCTTGCTAACTTGCGAAAAATCATAGCAGTAACTCATACTCAGATATTACTCCTCATCTACCCATAAATGATGTTAAGGTTGTTGTTGTTGTTTTTTTTGGTCATTTAAACAGCAACCTGATTATTAGAAACTCTAGAAGTATATCCATTACAGGGGTAGAAATACATAACTACATGTTATGATAGTTCTGAGAAAATATCTACAATATCCAGTTATGCCTGTAGAAAACTGAAGAAATTAAAACCATGAGACAATTTATTGTTTGATCATATAAATCAAAATAATATAAAATATCAAGAAACAACCTCAATATCTTAGATTCATTTGTTTTTTTTTATAAATATTAATGAACTAATATGTATCTCCAGCTGACCGAGGATGGGTATAAATAAAGACGTATAAATTATGGGATCATGTTTAGAAATCAATTTCCAATCATTGACATCTACTAGTAGCCTAATAGTTAACTTGTGTTTAATTACATTTTAGCACAGACAATACTGCCAATTTTAATAAAGATAACCTGGGGAAATGTAAATCACATTTAATTAACATTTAGAAAATATTTTAACCATTTTAATCAAATATTTTTATGTAGACGGTCAAAATCGGCAGTTTCAAACTCACACTCATTGTAATTCTTTAGTCACGGACCTTTAATGAAATCCACTTTAACCAAATAAAATTTGAAATAAATTTGATGTATTGCCTTTATATTCTGGGGAGAATCTAAGATTGAATAAGATACGTACGTTCTTCCCTGTCCTTTAATTTGAAGACCATGGAGTTTTCGACCTGTTGCGGAGAAACACCCACCTATTGCCATGATAAAGCTCGAAAGAGCCAGGACATTTTTTAATATGAGTGTAATTGGATTTGTCTTAAAGAAGAAAGTCATATGCGCCTAGGATGGCTTGAGGGTGAGAAAATAATGGGGTAATTTTCATTTTTGGGTGAACTAACCATTTAAATTCCTTTGACACTATACTATTTGTTAGGACCTCCGCTATAGGATTTTTAGGTAACAGTTTGACCCATTTACAGTAGTTCTCCCATCCCACTCTGTCAAATGCCTTTTCGACATCTAGCGACAGTGTCTTTTCTTCCCCTCTGGTTGTACAAAATATAAAGTTCCCTTCTAACATTGTGGCATCCTTGTCTATTCAACACAAAACCATTTTGAGCATTCTTTAGGAAGTATGATAATACATTTTCTAATCTTCTTGCTAAAATTTTACACAGCATTTTTGTATCCCAATTTAGTAGACTTAAAGGGTGCATATTTTCACATTTATTATTAGGTTTTCCTAGCCTGGCAAGCCAGACCCACATAAATGTAGGGTCTGGGCACTCTCCATAGACAGGGCTCAACCGGAGGGGTGGGATAAACGGTTGTCTTTCAAACTCCTCGCCACGCAATAGGATAGCGCTACAACCAATCAGAGACGTAGTCGGTCAGGTGACGTAGTCAGAGCGACGAAGATTTTTAACAAAAATCAGTGCACTGTGCAGTCTGTCAGCTAAATAATAGACATAGATGGGCACTAAACCTTCAAAAGTAAACAAAAACATGCACAGACAAATCCAAATTACACCCTGCGGCTCGTGACGATACATTGATGTCCTAAGACACGAAACGATCGGTTTTTGCAAGAACATGAACAGTATTTATATAATTTTCTTTTTACCTTTGATACACATCCACGTCCATCTGTCATGAGCACGAGTTTAGCATATCTATGATTCGACTCGTTACATGTGAACGCGCTTTGATGTAGTATACGCAAACACCGAAAGGGGAAATATGTAAAAAAAAAAGTCCAGGATGAGTTTGCGCAACCAAACGTAATCTTTTTCAGCTTTAAATGGGTTTGAACAACCAGGACAAGCGCAAGTAATTACCATTTTGAATAGCCGCTATATCCACAATCTCTTGTGCTGTGTAAACAATGAGATCGCTTCCGGTGTTTGCGTATTCTACACCACAGCGCGTTCAGATGTAACGAGCTCCTGCTCAGGACACATGGACGTGGCTGTGTATCAAAAGTAAAAAATTATATAAATACTGTTCAGTTTTCCACGCTTAATTCACGGAACCAGGAATTCATGTCTGACGGAACTTATGGTCGCAGGTCAGTCGTCATCATGTTAAGCCCGCCCACCGACTCGTGATTGGCCCGGTACATCTTGGATTTTTCGGAAATTTAAGTGAATTGAGAGTAACTAGACTGACCTTGGAAGCAAATGTAATTTGCTGCCGCTAGGGGCGCGTCTAGATTCTAGGCTAAGGTTTTCCTGATTCGGGCAGCAAAATTATTATAGCCTCACTCATATTCTTCTCAAAGGCTTGTGGCTATGTGACCCTGCACCACAAAACCAGTAATAAGTAGCACAAGTATATTTGTACCCAGTGTTGGGGAAAGTTACTTTTAAAAGTAATGCATTACAATATTGTGTTACTCTCTAAAAAAAAGTAACTAATTAGGTTACTTAGTAACTTTTTATGGAAAGTAATGCGTTACATTACTTTTGCGTTACTTTTTAAACCTGGGCATGGCTTGCTTGTTTGATTTTGATATAAAAAGTTTTCAACAAGCAAATGTAAAACCCCTTTCACACCAAGAAGTGAAATAAATAAGCCTAAGACTAAAGGAAAAGTAAATTCACATCTGTACAGTAGAACTGTAGGAAAAGGAAGTTTTCCTTTTCAGCAATGAGAAAAATGAATGTTAGTTAGTTTAAAGTAAGTTTTGCCTATTAATTCGGTTGAATTGGATCAACAAAGGCCAGCAGCAAAGACATTGGTTAATAAAATTGGATTAAATTAATAAAGGAAACAAAAAAACTGGCGTTACTCGTAATGAAAACTTAATGTTACTTAATGTAACTGAACTTTGCTAGTCTGATTACGTAACTCGCGTTACTTGTAATGCGTTTCTTGTAAATCGTTTTTTCGTTTATGCCAAAAAGTCATTAGGATATGAGGTAAAGATCACGAAGATATTTTGTTCATTTCCTACTGTAAATATTTAAAAACTTAATTTTTGATTAGTAATATGCATTGCTAAGAACTTAATATGGACAACTTTAAAGGCTATTTTCTCAATATTTTTTTTCACAACTTCAGATTCTAGGTTTTCAAATAGTTGTGTCTCGACCAAATATTCTCCTATCCTAACAAACCATACATCAATAGAAAGTTTATTTATCCAGCCTTTAAATGATGTATATATCTCAATTTTTAAAAAATGACCCTCATGACTAGTTTTGTAGTCACATTTATTGTTATTATTTATAATAAATAAATTCATGCTCCTGCTCATTCAAGTTGGATTTAATATTTTCATTGCTTTATCTACTGGTTTTTAAAAGATTGTTAAACATAATTCCAATTATCTGGCATTTTTATAGTAAAATGAACTTTATGACATTAATATTACAAAAAAAAAAAAAAAAAACACTGATTCATATCCATTTACGTATTGACACATGTGTGAACTTTGCTTTATGAATTGCTACTTTTTTAACATATCATTACATTGTAATCTGATTTAACCCTGGTCTAAATGGTTTCTGCACCCAAACATTACATTTGTGCCTTTCATTAGTAGTTCTTAATACTTTCAGCATTTCATTTGTCAACATGTATTTTAATATGTATTTCATCCCGAATTTACCTTATACGTATGTGACTTTGACTGAGACTTTTATTATGGTCCGGTGATGTGACGTCGTAGGTCTGAGCCGCGTTTCTTCATCGGTTTGTGATTCGGCTGAAGAAAGGTTTGTGTTTTTAAGCTTGTAGGTCGCTAAACGTTCAGACAATCGCATAGGTTTTTACAAGCGATGTAAAATAGCCTAATTATTATTGATTGTAATATTGTATAATGGTTTAGCTAACATTTATGAACGTCATTTTATGTGAGTATTGCGCATCTACACAGAAATGGTCCGTCTCATTTCGGTCCTATTTCGTGCATTACCTCAACACGAATTCAGCAAGTCATGAGGCAGAAACGGAGCTTCGAAACTCCGAGTCAATTGAATCATTTGTTTGCAAAAAACGATTTCCTATTTTGAAGCACTCATAGCACCACGCAACGACGACACCTGCTGCTTAAAACAGCGTAAATGCAACGAGAACAACAAACGTGTAATGGCATTTTTATTAAGTGTAGTTGTAGTATTAAATGTGATCTACAACCCACTTAATGCTAAATATAAATCATAAATCAATAAATGTTAAGTGTATATTTTGCCATCTGCAAGACATCTTCATTAGAGTATTTGCTTATCTGTAATACGTCTATAGGAAGTTTCCTATTAGATGTCAAATAGACGTTTATTAGACGTAAACATCTTAAAGACGTTTTAGTTCATTATTTATTATTGTGACTGCTCTGACTGACTCCCAGATCAAGTTTGCTTTTATTTTTGAGAATAATTTACTCTTTTTTTAAAATTATCTCATCTTAAACAAGACAAAGTGTCCAAACACACAGAAAAACTCCTGGTGAAGCAACTGAGATCCATGTGACACACTGTTATAAAGATGGCGCTTATTAAAGAGAGTGAAGACATGAAGAGTGAAGAAGCATTCAGTGTCAAACATGAAGATACTGAGGAACAAACAGGTTGGTTTTTGTTCTCAAAGCTACACTCAGTCATTTGATCCTTGTTGAAATGTCCAGCTCTACAGAAATGAATGATATTAAAAACTTACTTTCAACTAATTATGCAACACTATATAGTAAAAACAAATATGTAAAGAAAGCCATGAAATATGATAGATAAACTTTACTTTTGTTGTGTATAAATGATTTAACCCCGATCCTTAAAAGCACTCACTGTAATGGTGTTATTGTGAAAAAAACTTTTAACAAATTCCCAGGCAGAAAAAAAACTGAATATAACAATATTCAACACAGCTTGACAGAGTTACTGCATGCTGTCTACATTTGTTCTTCATTTAAAGATATTTAGAGAGCAAATAACATGGGCAGTAAGTTTATAACAAATTGCTGCATAAGGGGCCGTTCACATGTCGCTCCTAAAAACGCGTGGAAAACGCTAGGCGCGCCACTTTCTTCCTTATCAACAAAGCGCTCTGGCGCTTGCGCTCCGGAAGCGTCTGCCGTTTCTAAGCAACCATCAGCTGCGCTCTAGCTCCAAGCCTATGCATCTCCATGCATTGTTTCTTCTATTAGCATCAAAACAATGGGGGCTTGACAAATCATAAAGTTCAGGAAATCCCTGGACCACAATGATGAGCTGCTCCTCCATGTTTCTGCTGAGGTTTCAATGTAACGGAAAAACGTGAGGGAGCTGATTTGTTGGTTCATGTCACATGACCTGCGGTGCGCTTGCGGCATTCTGAAAAGTTGAGATGTTTTTATCTCGATGCGGTGCGGAACCTGCCTGGAAAAAACGAGCGTGTCGCGACTCGCGACCGCGTCGCTTCCATTATGCATGCGCAAAAGACGCTACATGTGAACGGCCCCTAATAGATTACTTACATCAAACTGTGAGACAAACAGATCAAATCAAAGCTAATAGTCGAAAGACGAAGGAACCTAATTTCTTCCATGTAACGCAGCATCAGTTGTAAAAGTAGCATCAGAAGTTGATCTAGGATGAGTGTTTTTTCTCCTGAACATCATGTAGCAACACACGTGTGGGATCTTCTTCAAGTTAAAGGAACACTCCACTTTTTTTGGAAATAGGCTCATTCTCCAACTCCCCCCGAGTTAATAAGTTGACTTTTACCGTTTTGAAATCCATTCAGCCGTTCTCCTGTTCTGGCGATATCACTTTTAGCATAGCTTAGCATAGATCATTGAATCCTATGAGACCAATAGCATCGCCTTCAAAAATGACTAACAAGTTTCAATATTTGTCCTATTTAAAACTTGACTCTTCTGTAGTTATATCATGTACTAAGACCGGCGGAAAATGTAAAGCTGCGATTTTCTAGGCCGATAAGATTAGGAACTACACTTCCATTCCGGCGTAATAGTCAAGGAAGTTTGCTGCCATAACATGGACGCATCAGGCGGAATAATATCACACAGCACCTGAAATTAGTTCCCAGCTAGGTTAGCATTTGCACATGAGCTGTGTGATATTACTGCGCCTGCTTCTGCCATGTTGCTCCAGCAAACTTCCTTGACTATTACGCCAGAATGGAAGTGTAGTTCCTAATCTTATCGGCCTAGAAAATCGCAGCTTTACATTTTCCGCCGGTATTAGTACAGGATATAACTACAGAAGAGACAAGTTTTAAATGGGACAAATATCGAAATTTGTTGGTCATTTTTGAACGTGATGCTATTGGTCTAATAGGATTCAATGATCTATGCTAAGCTATGCTAAAAGTGATATCGCCAGAACAGGAGAACGGCTGAATGGATTTCAAAATGGTAAAACTCAACTTATTGACTCGGGGGGAGTTGGAGAATGAGCCTATTTCCAAAAAAAAGTGGAGTGTTCTTTTATGACCCAAAACGTAAACTCTTCATGGATCTTTACGTACGGGTTGTAGGATCTCAGAGTGAATCAGTAATAATGTGAGCAGAATGAAAACCCAAGATTAATGGTCAAAAAGATGATGTCTGTGACTTTGACAAGTAAAATCATAGGTTTCTAGGTGTGTTTGTGAATGATTATTTGTGACTTGAATGTTAATATCAATAATTTTTTTTTGGTAAAATGTATCAATATCTCTGAATTCTCTTTACAGTGATTCCATCACAATTCCCTTTAAATATAACAATTAATCCCACCAAGCTAAGTGTGCCTGTTTTCCTTAAAACACAGTAAATTGAAGTACATGGTAAATGGCAAAGAAATTCCAAGAATGAATAGTTTTTTTTTAATAGTATATTTAATAGTGAATTTCTTTTGTTCCCTCATAGACCCAATACCACTGAAAGAGGAGAGTCAAGAACTGAATGAAATGGAGGAGGAGGAGGATCAGTATGACAAACTTCATGATCTTATAACAGGAAAAAAATCCACAAAGACTGAAAAGTCTTCCTCACGAAAAAGAGCCCAGAAGGCCAAATCGAACACTTGCCATCAGTGTGGAAAGAGTTTCCGTGAAAAAAGAATCCTTGAAGACCACATGAGAATTCACACTGGAGAAAGGCCTTTCACTTGCCCTCAGTGTGGAAAGAGTTTCAATCAAACAGGGAACCTTATTAGACACATGAGACTCCACACTGGGGAGAAACCCTACATTTGCCTACAGTGTGGAAAGAGTTTCAGTGACGCAGGGAGCCTCATAAGCCACATGAGAATTCATACTGGAGAGAAGCCTTTCACCTGTCAACAGTGTGGAAAGAGTTTCACTCAATCAGGGAACCTTATGAGTCACATGAGAGTCCACACTGGGGAGAAACCCTACGCCTGCCAACAGTGTGGAAAGTGTTTCACCAAAAGCTCAAACATTAAAAAACACATGAGAATTCACACTGGAGAAAATCTTCACACGTGTGATCAGTGTGGGAAAATTTTCGTCCATAAAGCAAGCTTCAAGACTCACATGAGAGTTCACTCTGGAGAAAATCGTCATACCTGCAAAGTGTGTGGGAAGAGCTTTACACGAAAAGCAGCTATTAAGATTCACATGGTCATACACACTGGAGAGAAACTGTTCACATGTGATCAGTGTGGAAAGTGTTTTGGACGTAGAGCAAACCTTAATAAGCATTTGAGGATTCATGTCAAGAAAGAACTGATTTAGATGTCAGTATGGAATGAGTTTCACAGACAGGACAATTCTTAGGGATCATGTAATAATTGGAAAGAAGTGTGCCATCACTGGCTACGTATACATACACCCAAATAGTTCTTTAGTAATCTGAGAAGCTGTCAGGTAAACATATCAATCAGTCTAACTGAGCTCGATCCAAACGATATTTCGAATTCTGAAAAATGATGAATGTTATATATTTCCAAAACAGCGTAAAATACAGTGTTGGTATTATCTTAACATTATAAGTTAATAAAATAGCACTGCTGGTGTTATCTACAACTTGGTGACAGTATTAAATTGTCGTGTTAGAGTGTTCTTTTCACATTAACCGAAACAGGCGTAAATCAGTGCCACATCTCCAGGAATTGTGCATTGTGTCTGTTTAACTCAACTATAATTTTCTCTTCAAAGATGACGATGAAGAAAGATCAGGGAAAACTGCTTCCATATGGACTTGCTTCATAAACACTGGGAGAGAATATAGTTTTCATGTTCAACATCACACCCCGGAGTGACAGCAATTTTAATACATTGTCATTTTTATGATCAATATCGATTCATAAATCCCCTGATAGGATAGCACACGTACATCTTGGAGACGTCTGTTTGATGTCTGCATTTACATCTGCAAGAGTCAGACGTAGTTTGCTCATCTGCAATGCGTCTATTGGACGTCTTTAAGATGTTTATGAATTAGAATATATGTAAAACTAACATCTTACAGATGTTTGTACGCAGCAGATGCTTTCCAGATGAAGAGATCTTTAACAGACATGTTGCAGACGTACGTGTGCTATCTGGGTCTCAGTCAGTCAGTTGATGAATGAACATAACAAAGTACGCCTTCCATCCAATTAATCACAATAAATAAGCTTTGTGCTACTTTTGACATGAAACAAAGTCTCAGATTTCAACTTATGTCAATTTCATTAGAAAATTCAAGCAAGAAATGGTTGCTGGAAATAGATTGTTGTATCTCCTGTCAAAGTGACTGGCAGCCTTCAGATTTTTCCATCACTAACGAAAAAAAATTCCATTAATGACAGACCATTTTCGATTAACGCTCCTCAATGCCTCTTTAGCAGCTAGGTGGAATCCTTCTCAGAGGGCTTCAATGAGACTCAAAAGCAATCCAGGGCTATAAAGCCGCCCCACCCTCCCATGCATTCTCATTTGCACTCATCATCCAGATCATGGCCAGCCCTTGCCTTTGGACGATGGACGGAGCAGGAGCCGTCGGGCCTTCCCTTAACAGCAGGGTCCTTGCCCATCCAGAATCCTGTCTGCAAAAATGCAGCAGCATTCCTGATTGCCCGGGAAGGAAGAGGAAGCTGCAGCTCACGTTGGAGATAAGCCAAGATCAAAATCTGCCTCTCAGTCAATCATGTGTTCCCCCTGTCTCCCTGCCTGTTGCGACTCATGTGTTCTAGGGTATTCTAAATTATTCTGTTGTTGGTTATGCAATAAAAACCAAAATACATCACAACGAGAGATGTTTTTCTCTTCCACTTACCACTCACACATGCTGTGCGGATGGTTCTCTCTTTTATTTACATAGCTGCTTTGAAACAATTTATATTTTACAAAGTGCTATATAAAGATAGGGAACAGATAATTATTTAGGTGTCAAGGCACAGAAACGTAGCGAAGACATTATTAAAATAGTCCATGTGACATCAGTGGTTTAACCGTAATTTTATAAATCTACAAGTGCATCAAATGCGTGTTCTGCATGCTTTGTGGAACTCTCGGAGAGGAGAAATCACTTAAGTCATTATTTTTGTTTTCTTTGTTCACAGATAGTATTCTCATAGCTTCATAAATTTTCCATTGAACCACTGATGTTACACTGACTATTTTAATGTTTCAATTAGGGAAGACCCTTGATGTCTATGGCAGGTCAGAAAGATCTTGGATTTAATCGAAAATATCCTAATTTGTGTTTCAAAGATGAACTAAGATCGTACGGGTTTAGAAAAACACAAGGGTGAAAAATTAATGACACAATTTCCATTTTTGGGTGAACTATCCACAAAAAGAAAACTTCTTCCGGCCGTGCTTGACAGGTGCAGAGCTGGATAGGGACTCTGGTGAAAATGAACGTAAATGTAAGTCTTGGGTGCCACAAATATAAGTCCAGGCTGTGGGCAGGTGGAGTGAGCCAAGCACTGTCCCCAAACTACAGGCTTTATCCCACTGTCAGTGACAGATCGATAAATGCAGGCAGCAGGATGACTGGGCAGAGTGCAGGTATGAACACAGGACACGACTAGGCAAGATTGGACTGGAACTGACTTAAGACTAGCAAAGAAGTCTAGAGCAGGGGTGCCCAACCCTGTTCCTGGAGATCTACCTGCAGACTTTAGTTCCAGTCCTGCTCTAACACAGCTGTCTGTAATTTTTAAGTACTACCTAAGAGATTAATTAGCTGGTTCAGGTGTGTTTGATCAGGGTTTCCAGGATGAACTTTCCAGGATGGTAAATCTCCAGGAACAGTGTTGGGCACCCCGGGTCTAAAGAGTCATTGAGCAAAGAGTAGTAGAAAACTTTCCAGAAAAGTTTAAAACTGCTACAAAATGAGATTTTAACTGTGTCGGGCTGGGATCGGGATCGGGCTCGGACATAAATATCTTAATGCTTGTCGGGCTCGGGTCGGGTTCGGTTACTGCTCTGTCGGACTCGGGCCAGGCTCGGACAGAAAAATGCGGCCCGATCCGCACTCTAGTACCTATCCATGACCATGTTCTAAAACAAGACCCAAGTTATTTCTGCTAGCAAATCGGAAGCCAATTCTTCTTCGCTGTTCAGAAGGCAAACACAGGAAGTGGTGCTGTGTTGACACCAGCAACCACTGTTTAGAACAGCAAAGAAGAAATACTAACGTGCTAGCAGTAGGTCCACTGTTGGGCAGTATTTCAAACTGGACCAACCAGCCACTAAAACAGCGACATTTCTCATATGTAGGGCCTTATGATTTCTGCGATATGGAAAACAGACGGAATCGCGGTAGCCAGTCATAGAATGGAATTTACAGTTTAACGTGGAATGTCATGGAATTTGTCAAAGTTTGGATGCATTAATCAAAAGTAGGTCATTTCACTTAAATCAGCTCGCGATATGGACTAATATTAAGCCACATAACGACTGTTTAAATATTCTATATTTGTTCTGTGAGTCTGTGTTACTGAATGGCGCAGACACTTGGTTTTGTTTACTAGTCGTACTGAAGCGCGCATGACACTTGTGATAATATTACAGGGCTCCAGACTGCGACCATTTTTTCTGCCGGTGCGACTAATTTTCATGAGCGGTTGCACCGGCATGACCAACGCGTTGTTCAACTCATAAGCGCTGCCATTTCTGTTTCAGATTAGAAACATCAATCGGCAAGCAAAACTAACGCACGTTTGAGCTGCTCAGCGCTGACCGTCTATCAGCTTGGACCGCAATGCAAACAAACTTGTACAAACTCAGAACTGCTTTATTCGTGAGGCAAAGTTGATTTTGCGACATTGTTACTGCTGTGAGATCCAGTAAGAAGCGTTTGAATTTGACGCACAGTGAATAAGGTTATGTTCACACTTTGCGTCTTTTTTGACAAGAAAGAGAGTTAAACGTTTTTATATGCAGTGGCATATAAAAAACCACTCAGGACCTTTTTTTTTTAAAAAACAGTCTACTCCATAGGGTTGTAATGTAAGACAAATGCTGGCAGTTTCAAAAAAGACGCCAAGTGTGAACGCTCTATGGTTGCTGTGAGATCTAGTGAGATTCTTTAAATTTTTGCCAAGAAATTCTGTTATAAACAGCACAGATGTAGATCAGAAAACCAGAATTAGTAAAACTAACTATATATATATATATATATATAATTACTGTCAAATGTATGTCAGTTAATAAAAATACTCTTCACTGTATATATTTGTTTATGTTTTATTAAAGGACAAGTCTGAAGCACACCATAACATAATTCTATCAATTCATACAGGGTTATTAGTATCTACAGTACATTACTTTTAGGCAATATATTGAATAAAGTGCCAAGTAAATACACTTGACATGACTTGACAGGAGTGCTAATTTGCAGAGCTTGTGCAAACATACCCATGGTGCTTTTAAAAGAAAAGTTCACTTCCAGAACAAAGATTTACAGATAAAGTCCTCCAAGATGTTCATGTATTTTTTTTCCTTAGTCTTAAGGAAATTATTTTTTAAGGGAAAACATTTCAGGAATTAGGGGGGCTTAGGAGAGCCTATACTATCAGAAAAAACTAAAGGTTTGATCAGCTCAGAGATTGAGATCAGCTTGGGACGTCTTTAAAGGAGTAGTTCACTTTCAGAACAAAAATGTACAGATAATGTACTCACCCCCTTGTCATCCAAGATGTTCATATCGTTCTTTCTACAGTCGTAAGGAAATTATGTTTTTTCAGGATTTCTCTCCATTTAATAGACCTCTATGGTGCCCCCGAGTTTGAACTTCCAAAATGAAGCTTCAAATGGCTCTAAACGACCACAGCCGAGGAAAGAAGGGTCTTATATAGCAAAATGATGTTATTTTCTAAAAAAAAATTACAATTTATTTTGTTTTTTAACCTCAAATGCTCATCTTGTCTAGCTCTGTCTATTCCGTGTAGAGATAGACAAAATATAAATTGTAAATGTTCTTAGAAGATAACCGATCGTTTCGCTAGATAAGACCCATTTTCCTCGGCTGGGATCATTTAGAGCTTTTTGAAGCTGCATTTAAACTGCATTTTGGAAGTTCAAACTCGGGGGCACCATAGAAGTCCATTACATGGTAAGAAATCCTGAAATGTTTTCCTCAAAAAACACCATTTCTTTACGACTGAAGAAAGAGAAACATGAACATCTTGGATGACAAGGGGGTGAGCACATTATCTGTAAATTTTTGTTCTGAAAGTGAACTACTCCATTAAATAAAAATAACTTATAAAGAGGTGAAAAACCGATCTGGACAATCAGATTTAGGCCACATTCAGCTGCGGCGTGAACGTAACTTTGATTTCACACAGATACTTATTTTCTGGTGCCATTTGAAACTGCGGAGCCATTTGAAACGCTTTCCACACACAAAGCACAAATACCGTCTCACAACTGCATGACTTTTCAGGTGTATCTGTAAGTGTAAAGGCAAACGAAATGTTTTATTACACTGATCACAATTGAACCGCTTTCCTCTAGAACGCATATGCAGATTTTTCAAACTGCTCCTTTTTCTAAGTGTCATTCTACTTGCAGAGCTCTGCAGTTTCTTTTCAGAATGTGTTTTCAAATGACATTTCAGGTCTTTTTTGTATATGAAGCCCTTCTTACACTGAGGACATTTTATCTCTCTAGAGTGAAGCTTCATGTGAGTCTTAAGGGCTGTTTTCTGAGTGAAACTCTTTCCACAGTGAGTGCAGGTGTAAGGTTTCTCTCCAGTGTGGATTCTCATGTGACCTTTAAGGCCTTCTTTAAATCTGAAACTCTTTCCACAGTCACGGCATGTGAAAGGTGTCTCTCGGCAATCAGAGAAGCAGGCCTCTCTTGAATGAAGCTTATTAATGTGGTAAATAAGGTTTGTTTCACGTAAAAAACATTTCCCACATTGAGCGCAAACAAAAGGCTTTCCTTTGTGAGTTTTCATGTGTTCCTTAAGATTTCCTTTATATGGGAAGCTCTTCCCACACCGTTTGCAGATGTAAGGACCTCCACAGTGAGTGTTTACGTGTGAATCAAGGGTTTTTTCAGTTCGGAAACACTTTCCACACCGATCACATGAAAACGGCTTTTCTGCAGTGTGAACGACCATGTGCATCTTAAGAGATCCTTTTTGTGAGAAGCTTCTTCCACACTGTTTGCAGGTAAATGGCTTCTCTCCAGTGTGACTTCTCATGTGGGCATCAAAGTGTGCTTTATATGTGAAGCACTTCCCACACATATTGCAGGTAAAGGGATTCTCTCCAACGTGAAGTCTCATATGAGTTCTGAGCCTTCCTCTACAACTGAAACTCTCTCCACACCGACGACACGCAAAACCGCTCTTTCCCGATTCTTTCTTCGTGTGGTAATCAAAGGTTACTTTATGTATGAAACTCTCTCCACACTGATCACATGTGAACGGCTTCTCTCCAGTGTGACGTCTCATGTGGAAATCAAGGCTTTGTTTATGTGATAAACATTTTCCACAATATTGGCAAATGAAAGGCCTCAATCCAGTGTGACTATTCATGTGGCGTCGAAGGTGATCTTTATGCAAGAATCTCTTTTCACACAGTGGGCATCTGAAAGGCTTCTCTCCACTGTGAATTTTCATGTGCATTTGAAGGCTTCTTTTTTGAGTGAAACTCTTTCCACATTGATGGCAGGTGAAGTCGCTGTTAGATTCGGTCTTCTGAACTTTTTTGGGGGATGAAGTTGTTTCGGACTGTATGGATGTTCCCACAGTCGTGAAATCGTGTCTCTCATATTGATTGATGGTCTCTTCTATGTTTGTCAGTTCTTGCCTCTCTTCTTTCAGCGCCATCAAGTCTAAAATGAAAAACGACAAATACATGTTAGTGGCACTTCAATGGCTTAAAGCAACATGTATTAAAACACCAAAACTGGTTGGAAAACACACACACAATTTATATATATAAATATGAGATAGAGAGAGACATGAGCCAATATTCGGTAATATGAATATGCACAGTATTGTTATCGTGGGCACATGAAAATAGGACTGCACGATTAATCGTTTTTAAACCGGAATCACGATTTGAAAGAGTGCGATTTTGAAGAGCTGCGATTATTTCGATTGATTATCAAATGTGGTAACAAGCATATAAATAGTTTTTGACAGGTCGCTTCATGTGCATATATCGTCTTCATGCTTATATTACGGTTGATGCGGAGTTTAACCAATAGGGGGCATTGTAACACTGCATGTTGAGACATGCACAGGACGTATTTTTCAGCCCCGGTCCCACAGAAATATGTTATCTCGTTCCCGCCTCGACATTCATTTTTTGTCCTGCATATAGATTTTCTTCAGTACACCAACTGAATTTACTTTAATTCGTGAGCACGCAATATTCAGCACTGTGCAAGAATTTTTGGGCAGTGAGTGGATTTTAACTTAACCCTTTATCAGTCACACTAAGAAATAAATATGCAAAAAAATATTTTTTGATAAAATGGTGTTCCTTAGTCCACATTTAGCAACTTTTCAGTGTTTTTTTTTTTAATGACCCAATCAGGAAGCAGATACACAGGTCAACCAGCCGGTTGACTTGCCCATTTAGGGTAATTCTCAGCATTAAGTAACTAGTATTAGGCATTCATGGATTTTTTTCTTGTGTGCATCTGAAGTTGATTTTTTTTTCATATAAAAACATTGCAGACAGTAGAATATGTTAACAATATCATCAATTTATTTTAAAAACATGTTCTTATTATAACACATAAAATAAAAACATTGTAAAGTGCAACAGTAAACATAATAGAATTCAAGAAATGTAACAAATTCAAAGCTAAATAAATAATTATGATAACTGTAAACAAATAATTAAAAAATATATACTATAAATAAAATAAATAAATAATCTCTGGTAACAATATCTAACAAGATGTATGGTATAGACAACATGACAATGTAATAAATTAGAAATATAGTACATATCTTTTGATTTGATAGGTGATACGTAACAAAGAACAGTTTTCTGTTCAAACAACTTCTCATCCTTGAATTACTCTAAATTGCAATACTAAAATGCAACTTGTAAAATCATAAATTATAAAGGGTGAATAGTCAATGTAGTAATAATATCAAGTAAGGGTGTGTGTGTGTGTGTGTGTGTGTGTGTGTGTGTGCGCGCGCGCGCGTGCGTGCATAGGTCTCATGCTTGGCTTACTCTTAACTCATCTCTGGTGATATGCAACAAAGCACTGTTTTTTGTTGTTCAAACAAAGGAACAACTTCCCATCTCCACATTTGGAACATCGCCAACGCGACACTCCAGTTTTGCACAAGTTGCACCTCCCTCTCTGAGTGCCAAATGTAGGCCAGTGTCCAACGCCATCATATCGGACTTCCTGGGTGGGGTGGAGAACTCGGGGGTTGGGGCGACGGACTTGTGGATTGTGCTTTGCACCTGGGGGTCGGCCAACCCTGGCAGGTACCTTGTCAGCTCCCTTCAAAGTAGCTGCCACCGACAGACGGAACTTCTTCAAGGGCATCGGTTTCTGGTTGAGAATGCTGCAGTCCCTTTTGTAGATAAGCCATGCATTCACAATGCTCACATCGATGATGTACCCAAACAATGGCAGGTACCAGCGCCGGGACTTCATTGGTGTTTTATAGAGGTGCACAAGCATATCGGAGAGATCAATGCCCCCCATGGCTTGATTGTATGCCAGGACGATGGATGGGCAAGGGACGTCGACCTTCTGTTGCGCCTCCTTTGTGTATCTCTTCACTGAAGACAGTGGCTCCACCCCATAAGCATTGCTCAGCAAGGTGACACACTTGTTGTCGAACCACTTTACTGCAACGACTCCCTCTGATGAACAGAAATCAACAACACCTCGGCCTCGCTTCACCAACTCCTTATCACTCATCAATGTTGCACCACCTGAAAGACATGGAAATTTGATTTTGTGAGTACAGTATGTGTCACAATAACACTAATACAATTTCTATAACAAATGGAAGGCATGTGTACAGTATATCTGCATCAGAAGAAAAACATTTATGTGCATGCATGGTTTGATTAGGTTGTGATTGTGTAACTAACATGATTAACATTTACTGAAAGTGCATTACCTGTGCGATTTACCCTGACGGTACCCACACTTCTCAATCCCAGGTTGGTGTGCAGTGTCTTCACCAAGTTGAAGCTGGTAAAGAAGTTGTCGTAGAACACCACAGTTGCCTCTTTGTGTACGATAGTGTTGCAGAGTATTGAGACAACCTTGGCGCCAAGGAGAAGGTCTTCCAAGCCCAGATGTGCATGCTCTTCCTCTTGAATGTTGAAAAATGTTGTGGACCCTTGGTACAATATGAAGTCGTGGATGATGCCAGAGTAGCTGCCCCGACAGAAGATCTTAAACCCCCACTTATCCGGCTTGTTTTGAATGTACTGCCTGAGTTTGCCAGCTCTGGTGCCCTTGTAAGCCACCATTACTTCGTCAACACTCTGCTTGTTGGTAGGTGGAATAAGGAGGCATTGTTCTCTGAACATGTCAAAAAGAGGACGTATCTTATGGAAGCGGTCAGGGCAGCCCTCCATATGGAAGTTATCATTGAAGTGGACATATCTTCGGAGCACTTTGAAGCGCTTCACTGACATGGTATCAGCCACTGGTGGGAAGCGTGACTCACAGGCCCAGTAATCTTCCAAAGAGGGAAATTCAAAAACTCCCATGTAGAGCAAAACTGACAAGAAAACCTCAATTTCAGCAGCTGTGGTGTTGATGGATGTCCCGGTCTGTTGAACTGAGTACAGGTTTGTATGCTCAGTTATGTGCACAATCATCTGGTCAGTAAAGAGCTTCTTAAAATACTGAAACGGCGTCTGGACCAACTCTGGAAGCTCGAAGACAGGCTCGGGCAAAGTGAAGATTGGAATGTCCTTTTTGACCCATTTGGTCTTTCTGGACTTTGCAGGTGGGGAGGGAGTTTGATTGAGGTCTGAAGATACCTCAACAAACCTGTTTCTATTCCTCAATTTCTTTGAAGGGGGCGGTAAATCTATACTGCGTGGAGGGACAAAATCTTCATTATCTCCATCGTCTGGATCACTGAGCTCTTCCACTTCTGACTCACATGGATCAGCGGGTAAAAGTGCAATAGTGCTAGAGGTAGATCTGGGGGGTCCATAAAATGTACGGCAGTCCATTATGTCTGAAAGAGATGGAACATAATAAACATTACTTTACAGTGTAAGGTCGCAAACTGTGTCTTTGAGTAAACAGTGCATCAGGTACATCTATCCATAATAAATGCACAATTGTCATATTGATAAACTGTTCTCCCAACATACAGGCACATAGTTATTTATTTTAATTTGTTAAGAAAAAATGCATATGCTAATAAATACTGTGTACTATGTATGACAAATCGGATAACACAACCATGAAATTACATAACAAGAGACATAAAATGTTGAAGTGTGACTGATAAGGTAAGTTTACTGTACTAAATAAAGCCAAAAATGTCACCAACGAATCAATTACAGTCATGTTGTGTTTGTCAGATTATTGAACAGAAAATGTAATGTTTATACCAATCTAGACAGCTGTAGTTGTAGCTATTCAATGCATAACGTAGTGTTAGTCAATAAGCCTCAGCTACGATGGCTATTGCAGAAATAATGAGCAGGACTAATGGTTCATTTTGTAACATGTAAAGAATAAACAGTATTAAATTTAGAATCTGAAGGTAAAACCACAGGCCGTATAAATAAGGGTAAAATACATATAGTCTAGCAAAGAAATAGGCCGTATGATCCTGCAGGGTGTTTAATACTGAGTCACGATCGCGTTGCTGTGCTAATTTAGCTAACGTTAGCGTCCAGTTCAGTTTACCCTAAATGGGCAACTCAACCGAGCAGTCACACAACTTTTCTGAGGTAACAGAGAGATACATCTTACCATCACGTTTCTTCCATTCAACAAAAATATAATCATTAGGAAGTCTAGAACATGAAATCCAACCAAAAAATATCTTACCTTAAATTTTAGCGTCACTGGCAGCCATTGTTTGAAGAGAGGTCACGACAATACATTTCCAGTTCAGATTCAGCTCGTCTCAGCAACAAATATTTTATTACAACATTGCCACCCAGTGGATATAATTGCCATTACACATTCTATTCAGTGAGAGGAAGAAGAACAAACAGCTAAAATGGGGTTTGGCGAGTTTTAATTACAGGAATTTGACCACGAAAAAAGGTCAACCGCACGGTTACAATGCACGTTTTAAAGCATTTAAAGTTTTCCCATCAACTGGTCACATAAACCGCCAATTACATTTTTTTCTAACCATTCATTAATCTTGGGTAATTCCAATATTTAAAAACAAATTGTTGCAACTGTGCTATTTAATGAGCTAACATAAAATTTATATAAGTTTAACTTATGTAGCTATTGGTTATTATGAATATTAATGGGGCAGCCATGGCGTAATGGTTAGAGAGTCGGACTTGTAACCGAAGGTTGCGAGTTTGAGTTTCATGTCCGGCAGGGATTGTCGGTGGGGAAGTGAATAACCAGCACTCTCTCCACCCTCAATACCACCCTTGAGCAAGGCACTGAACCCCCAACTGCTGGCTCATTGGCTGCCCACTGTTCCGGGTATGTGTTCACAGTGTGTGTGTGCACTTGGATGGGTACTTGGCCACACGTCATGTCCTTTCCTTTCCTTTAATGCATTGACTAAGGTTAACTAATGAGATCTTATTGTAAAGAGATACCTATTGGTCTTTATAATTAAAGATACCTATTGGTCTTTATAATTATTTTGCCCTTTAATCTTTTCATTTTTTAACTTGTTTGTGTATTGTTATATTGTGTTTAAATATTCAGTAATTTTTGTTATAAGAAAAAGTTATCCTGTTATACCATATCAATTAATCACAACATGAAAATTTGATAACGGTATACACACACACACGCACACACACACACACGCACACGCACACGCACAGTTTGAAGACAATATTATTGATTTTTTCTAAGTGATGTTTAACAGTTAGAAATTTTAACAGAATTTCTTAATGCTGATTAGTAAGCTTTATTTATTTCAATCTGCTTGGAATCAAAGATTAATTTTTTTGAAGGGTTTGAAGAGAACCGCACAGTGGCAGGATGCTTAAAAAAACGTTAGAAATAAAACTAGTGAGAGAGGATTCTAAAGACCCAAGAACAACTGCTAAAGACATTAGTGAAAGATTTGGCAAAGGTTGGCACTGATTACTCAACAAAGACGGTCACTAAGGCCCGCATGGAAACTAGGGTTGTTCCGATTCGATACTAGTATCAGAAATGCAGCCGATACCACAAAAAAATCTAGCATCGGAATCGGCGAGTACTTGAACCCACGTACCGATCCGAAACCATTTTCTTATGATATATGTTATTCCCGCTAGCAAATCGGAAGCCAGTTCTTCTTCGCGGCTCAGAATGCAAACACATGGAATAGTGCTGTGTTGCCACAAGCAAGCACTGTTTAGAACAGCGAAGAAGAAATACAAATGTGCTGGCAGTTTGTCCGCTGTTTGGCAGTATCTCAGACTGGACCAACAAGCCAGTAAAACGGCGGCATGTCTTATATGTAGGGCTTTATGATTTCCACGATGCGGAATTCCACGGACGGAATCGCGGAATCCAGTCAAAATGGAATTTACAGTTTAACGCGGAACGTCACGAAGTTTGTCAAAGTTTGATGCATTAATCAAAGGTAGTTCATTACACTTAAATCAAATCGTGATATGGACTAATATTAAGCCGAAAACCGAGTGTTTAAATATGAATTATGCGTGGCTCTGTGTTAATGAATGGTACAGGCGTGTGGGTTTGTTTACTCCTTGTACTGAAGCGCGCGGGACACTTGCGGTAATATTAAAGGGCTCCAGACTGTGACCATTCTTTCTGCCAGTGTTACTAATTTTCATGAGTGGTCACACTGGGGTGACCACCGCGTTGTTCAACTCATAATCACTGCCATTTCTGTTTCAGATAAGAAACATAAAACGGCACGCGAAACGAAAGCGAAACTAACACGATACGTTTGAGCTGCTCAGCGCTGACCGTTTATCAGCTTGGACCGCAACGCAAACAAACTTGCACGAACCCCGAACAGCTTTATTCGGGAGCCAATGTTGATTTTGCAACACTGTTACTGCTGCGAGATCTAGTGAGAATCTTTCAAATTCTGCCCAAAATTCTCTGTTATAAACAGGGCTGATGTACGTCAGAAATCCAGATTAGTAATACTAACCATATAAAAAAATATTACTGTCAAATGTATGTCATATAATAAAAATACTATAGTTCACTGTATACATCACTGTATGTTTGTTTTATTAAGGGATAAGTCTGAAGCACACCATAAAATAATTTATTAGTATTATCTACAGCTGTACGTGCAAATACACACCCAGATATCGAATTAGTACTCGGTATTGGCCGATACCCTGAGCCCAGGAATCGGAATCGGTATCGGGAAGGAAAAAAGGGTATCGGAACATCTCTAATGGAAACGGACTAAGAAAAACACCACTTCTGAAGAGACACCTCCAAGCTAAACTGACATTTGAAGGACAACCTGGAGAAAAATTATGCAGACTAAAAACATGTTCTTTGGGCAGATGTGACACAATTAGAGTTCTTTGGCCACAGAGAGATGCTGCCTATGCTTGGAGAAATAAGGGAGAGGTGCTCAGCCCAAAGAACACTGTTCTCACGGTGAAACATGGCAGTGAGAGTATAATGTGGGGATCTTTCAATGCTTTTGGAACTGGGAATCTTGTCAGCGTCAAATCACGAAAAAGAAAGACTATGAGAAGATTTTGAAAGACAACCTCAGGCAGTCTGCAAAAAAATTGGTTTGGGTCGACGTTTTGACTTCCAGCATGATAATGACCCAAAGCATACCTCTTTTCTGAGTTAAGAACTACCTCCAAATGAGCAAAGTGAAAATCTGTGACTGGCCTGCACAAAGCCCAGACTTGAATCCAATAGAAAATCTGTGGGGCTTTTTTTATTGTTGGTTAAGTTTCCTGAACAAACTATTATGTTCGAATTCTTCTCCGTTAAGCAGCACTATACATTAAACGACTTGAATGCCAAGAACCAGAATCAGAACCAACCTGTTTGTTCCTCAGTATCTTCATGTTTGAGTGTGAATGTTTCTTCAATCCTAAAGTCTTCACTCTCCTGCTTAATGAAAGCCATCTTTACGAAAGTATGTCACGTGGATCTCAGTTACTTCACCAGGGGTTTCTCGATGTGTTTGGACACTTTTTCCTGTTTAAGATGAGAATAATTAAGAGAAAGATTAATAAATCTAATAAATAATAAAAAAAGAGTCAGTCAGAGTGATAGTTAATGGCCTTAAATGACCTGATTAGACACCCACATACACAAAAAAAAACACAATTTTTCTAAAAGCATTCTGAATGAAAGCTATATGGAACATGGGTTGTCCTGTATTAAAATACCACTACTGGCCAGTTTTTCGAGAGGTCAACTGATGCATTAAAATGTAAAAAAAAAAAAAAAGCAGAAATTTCTTCAATTTACCAGCGACTGTGCTTGAGAAGCGCCGAAATGAATGGGCTTCTATGGAGGAGCTATTGGTTGTTTGGAACTACTGGCCGCTCCATGACACGCATTCCTCAGTTCCTATGGAAGCCTATGGGAGTGTCACAACTCTGTTTCTCTATGGCTCTGCTATTTTCTAAAGGTCTATTAAAGGAAAGCCCATGTTCAGTCCACAGTTTCTTTTCAGTTCATCAGAAGTTTTCTCATTTATCTCATGATTTCATATAAAGCTTTTAGTTGAAGTCACACTGGTAAGACCTACTGTATTGTTAGGGAATAGTGTGTAAAAAAAATAAAAATAACTACAATACAAATGGACTAAACTACTTAATTTAGTGAGTATACAATGATTGAAAACCTTTAATAAAACCAAAGAAGGTAACACCAGTGACAAAAAATTGTATATGTGATAAATAATTGCACAATATATTAAATCATTAAGCTGCAGCTGTCATTTATATGTATTCATGAAGTCAAAATGTTAGTCTAATAATGTGGTCTAAGTTCAAATGTTACGAAAAGAAACATGCCAAAAAAGTGGACATTTCTGTAGAATGACCCAACCATGTAAACTAATTAAAACGTTGCAGATGTTTCTAAATGATGACCAGAGTCTATTGTAATGCTTAAATGGCTATTTTTCATTAACAAACAGAATTTCATGTCAGTCAAAAACACATTATAATGATCAGATAAATCCAACTTCATATCTAAAATAAAAAGATTAAGCATACTGTGTAAAAAGCTATGTTTATTTTACACTTATTATATTAAATAGATTACGTTTACATTAAAAAACGCTACTTGTTTGTAAAAGTAGACATTGCACGTTTGTTTGTTTGCATTTGCGCTTCGAATCACTGAAATCATTTTGCGAAGCATTTGATTCCATTAACTCGAAGTTTCATAAAGCTCCGTTTCTCTCAACATAACTTGCCAGTGAGCAAACTCGTCTTTACTATAAATGGGTTCATTCACTAACGATATATAGAGCGAAATGAGACGTAGCTTTTGTGTTACTCCTGTGCGAAAGCTGTTTACTCATACATAACGTTTATTAAAGTTAGATAAAGTATCACGATGTTTAATTAATCAATAGTGAACACATTTTACGTTGTTTCTAAAACTATTTTGATAACCTGAACTGGTTGCATTGATTTAAACACTTTAAATGCTTAAGGATACAAACCTCTCTTCAGCCGAATCACAACAGAGCGACGCAGGCTTGTGACGTCATACCACGAGACCAAAATAAAAGTCTTGTCATCACGCTGCTGTCTAAAACATACAAATGCCTATTTAAATGCCAGAGGAGTTAAGAGTTTAAGTAAATGTCGTTCAACGATGTGTTGAAAATGTTAAAAACTACAAACGAAAGAGTGCAAGATGTAGATGTAGAAACCAGAATGCAAACAATGAGATTGACAAGGAAAATTCCAGTTCCAGTGCAGAATAGTTGTCATTTTACTCTGTCTGTGTATATAATTATTAAGCATTGTAATATTTTTTGTAATTTTTAAAAATAATACTCTTTATCATAGGCATGTTGGTAGACCAAAATACAAACAAATAAGATTTATTGCCACTGCAAGACCTTCCTCAACTACTTTGTCCTGAGCAAAGAGGCAGCACATTTTTATAGACCACGTAGAAAATGTCATACACACTGAGCATGATGTATAAGATGAGTAACAAGGACTAATAATAACTTTTTTTAGAAACTGAAATTAGTTTTCATTTAGCTGAAAACAAAAACTGAAAATAAAATGTAATGATTATTAATCAACACTCAAATAAAAACAAAGTAGTATAAGGCCCCGATCACACCGAATGCGTCTTTTATGCTGCGTTCACACTAAATGCGAATATGCGTCTGGCGCGAGTGATTTCAATGTGAATTTCGCTTCAAACTTTTGTTTTTACGCGCGTCGATTTTGCTCTTGACGCGCGAATGAACACAAAGTGGTCACGCGTATAACTAGACGCGGCAGGCACGAATTTAGACGCATACTCGCATTTGGTGTGAACGCAGCATTAGTTCTAAAAACGCGAGGCGCACAGCACTGCCTTTTTTTGGTGACTTTTAAAAAAAGAGCAGTGTGCTGCCGTTGTTTTATGTTGCTAGGCAACGACCAAAACAGCTGTCCTGTCAGTCAAATCAAAGGATTATAGCGCCAGCGCTCTAAAATCTTTGGTTTTTGCTGTTAATTAAACTGTCATATTAGCAGAAACCCTAAAAAAATACAGCTCCGGGTTACCCACGACAGACACCAAAAGTTTCTCCTCCATATCTTGCAGTCTCCGGACTTTTTAAGCAACGGTAAACTTTCGTCACCACAACAGAAGGCCCGCCTCTCCATTCATTCGATTGGACAATGGAAAAAACGCGAATGACGTCGGGCGTTTTCCGGCTCAGAGTTGCTTTTTTTTTTAACTTCAGGCGCTCAGAGCGCTTCTGCAAAAACGCAAGGCGCAGCAGACGGTGAAAACGCGAGGCGCCCGGGGCACATAAGCAGCACACAGAACGCTCACTGCCAACAGAAAACCATTAAAAAAAGGCGGGTTATTATTCAAGTTAACAGTTATCGTTTTTGCTCTATTTAAGTTTTGGTTTTGTGCTGGAAATCCTATTGGTATATTTTGCGTGCTAATGATATGCATCTATCCATTGACGTGACTGTTATTGAATTTTGTGACTTAACATAAAAAGGGCTGTTTCAAACTGCATTTCTGGAAAAGCCTTTAAAGGAGAAAATATTAAGCAATTAATGGACTGGCACATTGTTTGTCTAAAAGCATATTAAAAACACCACACAGACAAATAACTACATATTTAACATTTAATTATCGAAGGATTGTGTCATATTCTGAGTTTGCATTTCACTGCTTTTATTAATTTTTTAGAAATACTGAATCTTTTTTTTCTGAGCATGAAATAAGTAAATGCATGTGCACATTTCGTCTACAACTACAGTAACCACCATGTTAACACTGCACAACCAATCCCTCTGAACTTACTCCCAGTTTCTCAGAACATAAATGATAAATGAATAAATGAGAAAACAAAATAACTAGCGTTACTTATTTGAAAAAGTAACTCAGATATTTTCTTGTAAATTAAAAAGTAATGAGTTATTTGACTAGTTACTCGGGGGGGAAAAGTAATCAGATTGCATAATTTGTGTTATTGTAATGCGTTACCCCAACACTGGTCATTATAGACTAGTCATTCCTGGTCTTAGGGACCGACCTCTCTGCTCATTTTGTTTGTCTCCCTTATTTGACACACCTGATTGAGATCACCAGCTCATTAGGGGAGAGCTCCATGAAAGTCTCTGGTTACTTACGTAACCCATGTTCTCGGAGTAGGGAATGAGATGCTGCGTAAAGCCTTACGCATTGGGAACAGGTGTGACGATTGTCTGAAGTCTGTATAGAATCATGCCAAAAATTGTCTGATGACGCGAGGTACCGCCCCATGATTTTCCTTTCGAAGAAGCAAATCAACAGCGTGAGGAGCTTGGCAGTGAATGCAGCATCTCGTTCCCTACTCAGAGAACATGGGTTACATAAGTAACCCGAGACATTCTCTTTCATAGGTTCACTCAATGCTGCGTAGAAGCTTACGCATTGGGGACGATATACCATCACGCCAAGCTAACGTTTTAAGACCAGAACACTAACACCTGGGAACCTGGTAGCCAGGAGCTGTGTTTGCAGCGAGGTTATCGAACCTAACAAATGTATGGAGAGAGGACCAACCTGCTGCCATACAAATATCCTCTAGGGGAACCCCTTGAAATATAGCTAGGGAGGAAGCCACTTCCCTGGTAGAATGAGCTCTGTTGTCTAGAGGTGAAGGCAAACAGCCCACCTCATAGGCCATCGAAATAGCATCCCTAACTCAGTGGGATATTGTGCGCTTTGAAGCGGCTAGCCTTCTGCAGTCTGCACCAAAACACACCAGCAACTGTAGGGACTTACGTCACTTACTGGAGCGGCCCACATACATCTTCAGAGCCCTGACAGGGCAGAGCAGATGAAGATTACCGTCCTCACTCAAAGAAGAGGGAAAGAAAGCCTGTTATGCTACCACTTGCGAACGGAAAGACGTAGAGAACTTTGGGGACATAACCAGGTCTGGGTCTCAAAAATGCCTTGACCAGGCCAGGCACAAACTTACTGCAAGACTCGTCGACAGAGAGGGCCTGTAAATCCCCAACACACTTTAAAGAGGACAACGCCAATAAGAGAGTAAACTTTCACATCAGAAACCTCTCGGGAGCTGACTCTAAAGACTCAAAAGGGGGCTCCACTAACCCCTTCAGAACAACGGAAAGGTCCCAAGAAGGGAATCTAGGAGGATGAATCGGCCTCAAGCACTTAACTCCACGCATAAAGGAGGAGACCAAACGGTGTCTACCTATTGGGACATCGTCTAAGACTCTTGGAGCCAGGACATAGACTCTCAGGGTGGTAGCGGCCACTCCAGCCAAAAACGTATCCTGCAGAAATTCCAGCACTGAACAGACTGGGCAGCTGACTGGGTCCGCAGCATGAGCTAAACACCATGACTCAAAAACCTTCCATTTGGAGGAATAATATAGTAACCAAAGTCTACAGGCAACCTCTGATCAGCTATACCCACAACTTTCAGATCTCTGGTTGTGGGTGCCAAATTTTGCCTTGGAGCTGACACAACAGGTCTTTTCTGACTGGACTCTCCCAGGGATCGCCCACCAGGAGGGAGATCAACTCTGAGAACTACGTCTGGGAAGGCCAGAACGGGGCTACTAGGAGGCGGCGAGATCTACACATCCTAACCCTGCCCAAGACTGCCGGGAAGTGGGAGGAAACCAAAAACGCTGTTGAGAAATGGGCCAGAAGAACCGTGAGAAGTGAACACTTCTGAAGAAAGGAAAATCTGTTAGGTAAGATGGCGCGGGCTCTGTCTATGTCAAACACGTATGATGTGGGGCGGTACCTCATGCCATTAGCTAATCATTAGCCATTAGCTACTTTTGTCAAGTGCCGTTTACTCAAAAAAATAACATTTATTAATGTTAAAGTATCACAATGCTTAATTTATCAATTGTTAAGCCATTTTACGTTGCTTCTAGAAACGATTAAATTACCTGAACTGGATGCATCACAACAGATGCACTAGAGCGGCGTAGCCTTATGACGTCATACCACGAAACAAAAATAAAAATCTTGTCATCACACTGCTATCTAAAATATAATAATGCAAATTTAAATGTGAGGGGAGTTCAGCATTGATTTCTTGCCAAAATACAGATTTAAATGATGTCCAATGATGTGTTGAAAATACGAAAAACTACAAATAAAAGAGTCTGAGACTCTGTTTAAAAGACAGAACTTTAATGTTTAGGTGTAGAAACCATTTATACTAGTATTAGAATGCAAATAGTGGGAATGTCAAGAGAAAATATATAATTTCAGTTATACCTACAGGGGTTTTATCCACACACACTTTCTATTATTTGAATATTTTATTTAATGTAATATGATAGTGCTGATAGCATCCTGACACATGCTGTGTTTAGCCAGATGTTTTTAGTGGCTCTGGATAGATCTGGGAAAGAGCCATTTGTGTTCATTTAATAATAATGCAACATATTTTATATGGAACATAAAAAAGCACTAAAGCTAAAAAAAAAAAAAACGTTGGCCTAATGTACACTCGCTCTCACCCTCTCAACTCACATGAACACTCAAATAAAAACAAAGTTGTATAAGGTGCTTCAGCAATGTCACGCCACAAAAAAGGGTCAAAACTATGTTTATTGTTTTACATTTTGTTAGAAAATTGACAAAATTTTGTTCATGCATCAACTGAAAATAGCATAGACTTAATGATCTTGTTTCATCAAAATAAGAATTAAAAAAGAGAAATTGATCTCATCTACTCAGCTCAGCCCTATAGCATCCACACAGCTGACATGTTAACCTGCTGTAACTGCAAAGGATTTCTTGATATCTTAAATACTGTTACAACGTGTCAAACCTAAATATTCCTTTTCTTCGTTTTTAAGGCACTTGACATGCTTAGAATTTAATGAAACTCGACACACACATTCGACTTTAGCAAAAGCTCAGAAATGGGTGCAGAGGAGGGGCTCTATACCCTAGCAAAATTGAGTATATTTAAAATACATTTATTTTAAATCAAGTATAGCTCAAATCACGTGAGACTTACTGATATAAAAATGATAATTACATTTTATTAGGAGCATCACTTGTGCACAATGCACATTTCTTAAACGATTAGTTTACTTCCAAAACAAAAACTTACCGATAATTTATCTACCCCCTTGTCTTCTGAGATGTTCATGTCTTTCTTTCCTCAGTCGTAAAGAAATTGTTTCTAAAGAAAACATTTACGGAAATTTTCTCCAAATAGTGGACTTCAATGGTGCCCATGGGTTTGAACTTCCAAATTAAGTTTCAATGCAGCTTCAAGGGGCTCTAAACAATCTCAGCTGAGGAATAAGGGTCTTACCTAGTGAAACGATTGTTCATTTTCCTAAATAAATCAAATGTACACACTTTTTAAACACAAATGGTCGTCTTGTCTAGCTCTGCGATGTGCTTGCATACTTTGTTCGCTCCGGTTCAAGATAGTTACGATTAGGTCGTCCCATCTCATGTTCCCCTCCAACTTCAAAATTGTCCTACATTACGGTTTTACCTTTTTTGTAAAGGGCATTTGATCTTCTTTGCAAGTTCACTTCGTAAACACTTGGTCAGTACTTTTGCAGAGATGTAGGACACTCTTTAATTTAGGCTTAGAGACAAATAAGATGAGATTTTTTCGACATATCCTAACTGTCTTGACCGGAGTACACAGAGTACTAGAGCTAGACAAGACAAGCATTTGTGGTTAAAAAGTGTATAAACATTCATTTATTTAAGAAAATGACCAATTGTTTTACTAGGTAAGACCATTCCTCGTCTGGGATCATTCAGAGCCCTTTGAAGCTGCATTTTGGAAGTTCAAACTGGCGAGTACTGTAAAAGTCCACTATATGGGGAAAAATCCTGCAATGTTTTCCTCAAAAAACATAATTTCTTTATGACTGGAAAAAAAATAAAGACATGAACATCTTGGATGACAAGGGGGTGCAGTAAATTGTCTGTACATTTGCTCTGGAAGTGAACTAATCCTTTAATATTAAGCCTAAAATGTGTTTTCATATCACTGTTGATGAGGATTGTACAATCTCTGAATAATATCAGTAATGTTGTTTAAATGTAAGATATTTCAAGTGTATCTCAAATATACTTGCAATAGCTCCACTTTAGCAAAATCAAATGTACTTTAGTGTTTTCTTTAGTTGGATCTCGGCACTACTTTCACACAACCCTCTGGTGTTCTTCGGTCGCTTTTGACCGAAAATTTTTCTGTTTTGAAATTTTTAAAATCACAGCTTAATCGGAATGATATGAAACTCTGTGACTTTTATGCCATTTGGAATGTCAACACAAAAAAAATTGAGGGCATGATTCAAGCAGGCTAAGTGGTCGTAAAAAAAATAGTCACACTTGTGCTCTTCGGTCTAAAATGACCGACCATAGGAAATGAATGGGAAATCGACAAAAATACAAATATTCAGAGAATTTTTGTGTGTACAATCTACAAATCCTCCACAATGTTGAAAAAAATTACACAGCAGTGAAGGGGTGACACTCTAAACCACACCCATTCACACACACACACACACACACACACACACACACACACACACACACACACACACACACACACACACACAAATATACACACCTCTATTCGGTCACTTTTGACCAAAACATTTTCGGTTTTGAATTTTTCAAAAAATTACAGCTTCATCAGAACGGTACCAAATTCAGTGACTTTTATGGCATTTGGAATGTGAACACACATAAAAAATGAGGGCACGATTCCAAAAAAACCCCAAAAAACAACTTGTGCTCTTTGGTAAAAAATGACCGACCATAGGAAATGAATGGGAAATCGACAAAAATACAAATATTCAGAGAATTTTTGTGTGTACAATCTACAAATCCTCCACAATGTTGAAAAAAATTACACAGCAGTGAAGGGGTGACACTCTAAACCACACCCATTCACACACACACACACACACACACACACACACACACACACACACACACACACACACAAATATACACACCTCTATTCGGTCACTTTTGACCAAAACATTTTCGGTTTTGAATTTTTCAAAAAATTACAGCTTCATCAGAACGGTACCAAATTCAGTGACTTTTATGGCATTTGGAATGTGAACACACATAAAAAATGAGGGCACGATTCCAAAAAAACCCCAAAAAACAACTTGTGCTCTTTGGTAAAAAATGACCGACCATAGGAAATGAATGGGAAATCGACAAAAATACAAAAATTTAGAGAATTGTCTCTTTCTCACACATCCACACACACGCACAAATGAACTGTAACACAGCAAATTGAGAATATGTAAAATAAAAAAAAAATATATATATAAAAAAATTACATATCCAGAGTGCAAAAGACACACTCTCTCTTACATATACAAAAAATTAACACTTCAAATCATATTTATAACAAAAAACTATCCCAAACTGAAGAGCACAAGTGTGACTCCGAAACGAAGAGCACCAGTACAGGATTTCAAGTCTTAATTTAGCATACTTTAAGTATACCAGGTTAGTGTACTAAAAGTACAACTGCTGGATATTTTCAAGTGTAAATGTATTTGTAGTATACTTGGCATGAAATAAATGTGTTTAAATACTTTTTAGTATATTTATTTTCCACATTGGGATAGGGCCACCTTTTGACAAAAGTCATTTTTTCATATAGTCACCAAACACGGCATGACCTTCCATACCTACCAGATAGTATATTTCCTCATGTAGTATTATATTACATTTTTTCAACACTTCTAGACTTATCCTCTCATTGAGTTTGAGTTTAATTGCTGGTTTAACCCACAGCTGGTTAAACCACAGCTCCTCCTAAAATGTTTCTCCTCTGTCAAAATCCTCTAAGAAATCCAATCTGGATGACAAAGCTTTCTGGAGTGCACGTGTCAACCACCTGTGTTCATGCACTAATAAATGGAGTATACTTTTAAAGGCTGCATGCATATGTTAGTGTACGTGTAAAAAAAAAAAAGTTGTTTATACAATAGGTTATATAAGATCCATGCATTATAAACCTGCTGCTGTCTGTGTCTTTAATACTAATCAAACAATAAAAGAGGAATTATTTTTACATTTGATTATAAAATTTTTGTTTAGGCTACCATGTTGCACATATTCCAAATACATGAATTAGATTATCTTTGCAATTTTATATATTTATTTATATATTAATTACATTTCTACTGATATTTTATTTTAGTAATAAGCAAATTATTGTAATGAATTGACTTGGTAACTGTTGCTACACTCACTCTCTGACCTTTTTTCTTTTTGGACATGCATATCATAATACATAAAACTGTTTCACAAAACTTTTACATTTTAACCCAAATACATACCTCAGGTCTTTAGCGACCCGGGACGTCATTTACTACCCTCTCCCTCTTTCATTTTTTTAAGTATGGGATCAGCTTTTTATGTAATCCTCAATCTATTCATTATGAACATATATACATATATATATATACAGTAGTCAACATTCGAAGTGGATCAAAAAAGTTAATCAAAATTTGTCCTAAGATAAGAACGGGTATTCTTTTTGGTTTTAGGACAAATTTGATGAAAGGTTTTGATCCACTTCGAATGTTGACTACTGTATATATATATATATATATATATATATATAAATATATAAAAGAGTGTCTGTTTTCGGATTAATTTTTTGTAAAAAGTGTATTGGGTCGAGGTGTGTAAAAGTGTAAGTATACTTTTCGTGCGCAAAAAATATGTAAATATCTGATGACTAAATACATGCAATTCACCTTTAGTCCTCGAGGAGAGACTGTTGGATAGACAATAATAATGTGATGTTTCACTCATAGTTATCGCAGGCATAAAGCAAAAGAATATCATCAGCAAAATTTGAATTGATTTGAATAAATTTACTGCAGAGCAATTACTTTACGCAATAAAACATAAATGTCATTGTCGTTTAAAGGTAGATGTGGTGAATAAGCTGCCAGCGATTAAAACAATGATTTCGAAGTCATTTTGTGAATATGGTTAAGATTGTGGATATGAGCCAGATGCTGAATGTACTGTAAAAGCGCGCTCTGACGATGACGGCGATCTTAAAATCATCTACTCACAGGGGCGTAGCAGCCAATTTAAAAGTGGGGGGGACAGTATGGTCATGTGACCCAAAGGTGATGTTCATACAGTATAATACATTCTGTTTACAAGAGCAACAAGATTTGAAGCTCATGGCAGATGCCCAAGAGATTCGCGCTGTGATTGGCTAAATGTTACTTCACTCAAATCTAAGTAACAAATCAGAGACCAGGGGCGGAAATATTGGCGCTAGGTCAAAAAAAGTGCGGGGGACAGAATCACCTGTTTCTAAAAGTGAGGGGGACGTGACCCCCCCCCCCCCCCAGTTGCTACGCCCCTGTCTACTCATATTGAACCCTTCTAAGTTTCAAAAGGTAACGAAATATGCTCTATTTTATTCTTCTGTAATGGTTCTTAAAATATCAAGAGAGTTTTTTGCTATTGCAGCAGTTAGAGATCCATCCGTGCTTGATATTAATGCCCGGGTTGCTAAAGACCTGAATTTTTGAATTTTGAGAAACAGTCATCCATTTAAGGGTTAAAATAAAGTTGTCACATATCACTGAAAATTGGAGAATCTCTGATTTAATGGCACATAGTCAGGAAAAGTATGGTTGAAATTTGTTGCAGTTTTAAACAAACATCTCATGTGCCATCTCTCCATAGTTCGATTCGCCTGTGGCGTTTCTATTTCCTTGAAGCTTTTTCTTCACATATGGCAGGTGAAGTATTTCTTTCCGGTGTGGACTCTCATATGGTAATCGAGGTTTCCTTTTCTGTTGAAACTTATTCCACACTGTTTGCAGGTGAAAGGCTTCTCTCCAGTGTGAATTCTCATGTGAGCTTCAAGATTTGCTTGTTGACTAAATGTCTTTTCACACAGTTTGCAGGCGAAAGGCTTCTCTCCGGTGTGAACTCTTATGTGGACATTAAGGTTTCCATGTACACTGAAACTCTTTCCACACCATTGGCAGACGAAAGGCTTCTCTCCTGTGTGAGCTCTCATGTGCATGTTAAGGCTTCCTTTACGAGTGAAACCTTTTCCACACTGTTGGCAGGTAAACGGGCTCTCCATACTGTCAAGGTTTCCACTTGGATTAAAACTCTTTTCACACTGAGGGGAAACGTTAGGCTTCTCTTTATTGTGAATTTCCATGTGCCTGTCAAGGTTTGCTTGTTGATTGAAACTCTTTTCACACTGATAGCATGTGAAAGGCTTCTCTCCTGTGTGAACTCTCATGTGCCTGTTAAGGTTTCCTTTATGAGTGAAAACGCTTCCACACTGTGGGCAGGTAAAAAGCTTCTCGTTTGTATGAATTTCATTGTGGACGTCAAGGTCTCCATTTTTAGTTAAACTCTTTCCATGCTGAGGCTTCTCTCTGTTGTGAATTTTCATGTGCTTGTTAAGGTATGCTTGTTGACTGAAACTCTTTCCACACTGACAGCAAATGAAATAACGTATAATGTCTGTCATTTGAGCTCTTTTTCGTGAGGAAGTCTTTTCAGACTGTAAGGAACAAAATGATTTTTCTCCGACCATGAAATCATGAGGATTCTCATACTGATCTCTCTCCTCAGCGTCATTCAGTACCTCCTCTTTCATTGCCATTAGGTCTAAGGTAGAAAAACAAACAAATAAAAGTCAATCCCAGTTTAATGGCACAAAGCAATCAACATCAAAACATGTACAGTCGTGGCCAAAAGTTTTGAGAATTACATAAATATTGGAAATTGGAAAAGTTGCTGCTTAAGTTTTTATAATAGCAATTTGCATATACTCCAGAATGTTATGAAGAGTGATCAGATGAATTGCATAGTCCTTCTTTGCCATGAAAATTAACTTTCCACTGCATTGTTAAGAAGGCTTCAGGGCGTCCAAGAAAGTCCAGCAAGCGCCAGGATCGTCTCCTAAAGAGGATTCAGCTGCGGGATCGGAGTGCCACCAGTGCAGAGCTTGCTCAGGAATGGCAGCAGGCAGGTGTGAGTGCATCTGCATGCACAGTGAGGCCAAGACTTTTGGAAGATGGCCTGGTGTCAAGAAGGGCAGCAAAGAAGCCACTTCTCTCCAAAAAAAAAACATCAAGGACAGATTGATCTTCTGCAAAAAGTATGACGAATGGACTGCTGAGGACTGGGGCAAAGTCATATTCTCAGATGAAGCCTCTTTCCGATTGTTTGGGGCATCTGGAAAAAGGCTTGTCCGGAGAAGAAAAGGTGAGCGCTACCATCAGTCCTGCGTCATGCCAACAGTAAAGCATCCTGAGACCATTCATGTGTGGGGTTGCTTCTCATCCAAGGGAGTGGGCTCACTCACAATTTTGCCCAAAAACACAGCCATGAATAAAGAATGGTACCAAAACACCCCCCAACAGCAACTTCTTCCAACAATCCAACAACAGTTTGGTGAAGAACAATGCATTTTCCAGCACGATGGAGCACCGTGCCATAAGGCAAAAGTGATAACTAAGTGGCTCGGGGACAAAAACGTTGAAATTTTGGGTCCATGGCCTGGAAACTCCCCAGATCTTAATCCCATTGAGAACTTGTGGTCAATCCTCAAGAGGCGGGTGGACAAACAAAAACCCACTAATTCTGACAAACTCCAAGAAGTGATTATGAAAGAATGGGTTGCTATCAGTCAGGATTTGGCCCAGAAGTTGATTGAGAGCATGCCCAGTCGAATTGCAGAGGTCCTGAAAAAGAAGGGCCAACACTGCAAATACTGACTCTTTGCATAAATGTCATGTAATTGTCGATAAAAGCCTTTGAAACGTATGAAGATCTAAAAGCAGTTGAGCAGCAAACTTTGTGAAAACTAATATTTGTGTCATTCTCAAAACTTTTGGCCACGACTGTAGATATATTATTAATGTATGATAGATCAGCGCACCATGAGACAGGCTTTGTTCATTAGAAAACTTCAGCACTGAGATCCATTACAAGATGAGTGAAGACAGTATTCTTGCAGACATGCTATATTGTTCTGTATAGTGCAAGTCTGTAAAACAACTATAGTTTTGTATTGATTTGTGAGTGGTGAGTGGGGTTTCATATGATGGGTAGCTTGTACCATTGTTTTGTTTTTCTCTTGTTCGGTTCAGCAAATATTACCTTCTTTGGCATCTCATCATTGCTACGACCAGGGTTCAACATTAAGCCTTGATATGTGCTTGTCACGAGTAAATCAATCATTCATTTGTCCAAGAAAAAACTTTTTGATCATATTAATACCTGCCATACCCATATCAAGAGCCCTTGCCCGGCCCTGGCCTAAGATGCTAAGGCCCTAGTAGGACCCTTGTCAGATTTCCTGGCCCAAAGCTTTTTTTCAATGTTCAAAACATTTAACCTACAGGAGAAAAATCACATTTCGCAACAGTTTAAAATCAGCCAAACTGACGGGAAATAAGGAAGTATGATCACCCTAGTGGAAGCTAAAGTGCACTTTGCAAGGCATAGAGGTGCCAGTGCGATCACTTGCATTTTTTCCTTATTAAAAGTGGAAACAACTTAAAATACACCTGCATAAAAGTAATACATCATTTAAAACTGTAAAGGATCGGCTTTTGTTTGTGTGCACTCACAATATCAACCAAACATTGTGCTTTTGTAAAATAAAGATGCACTTTCTGCAGTCTTAGTCATGAGCAGGAGTGCTTGACAAAAATGAACCGAAACCCAGTGAATACTTGCCGTGCAGACATGATAAATATATATAGAAAGCTTTAAATTACAACATTAAAACAAAATAATTCAAATCGAAAACAAAAACTTTCATTATGTAATCCGTAAAGATTTTTCTGTAAAGGCATGTCTATGAAGCAGATGGCAAGTCAGGATTGTCAACTTGATCTTTGCGATACTGACTTTAAAAAAACACTTGGTTTTAAATAAATGATTCAACTCCTTACTATACTGCTGGAACCATTTTCATCAGTCAATATTATTTCTAAAATGCAAGTAACTATTAACTATTAGTTTGAAATATTCAAGAAAACAACACTCTTGGTTATGTGTTGTTGCTTATATGCTATAAATATAAAAACATTTTATATTATTAATACATTTGAAACTGGTGTTTTCATGTTGTAGTGTGGACTCTGAAAATGGAGGTATTTAAAAACAATGATGCATGTTTAGTCATATGACATATTACACCAAAAGAAATTTGGTATAATATCTGAAATATCATACCAGTATTGTGCCTTTTATGTCCTATTCACTTTCACACTGTTGTCAAAGTTGCCTAATTTGTCACACAGTGTGCAGTTTGAGGCTTTACGCATGTGCAGTAAAGCAAATGTAACATTTTCCAATGTTTCTGTGTAGATGAGAAACTTTTGAAAAATGCTTGAAAACACTAGTGTGGATAGAGAGTGATTTAAAATTAAAACACCATTTTCAAGAATATCTGGATTAATGTAGACGTAGCCTTAGTATCCATATACCTTTAAATGAACAAATAATGAAAGCATTCAGTAGCCAATGTGACCACTTACATTTCAAGGTTTGCTTTATGCAAAATAAATGATTTAGTAAGATACTGTAGCATAATTAAGTGCTAGAAATTAATGGTTTTAATTTTAGAAGCAGATCCCAGGCTAAAATAAAGTGTACTTTAATGCACTAAAAATACTTAAATACAATCAAGTAGATTTATAATACATTCATATTTGTTATGCAAAATAAAATGGTAAAACGTCCACACTATAAATACACTAATTAAAAGTATATTACTACTATATTACTACTTCAGTAGTACTTCAGTGCAATGGCAAAAGCATACTAAATATTACTGATATTTGCTACTGCAAAATTAAATAGAGGACTTTTAGTGTATTTCTAAAAAAAAAGTGTGCTTTAAATTTATTTTTGAAATGTTGGTACACTTTATAGTTATCTTAAGTTTAAATAAATTGATTTTATTTAAAATGTATTAGTACTGTGTGTAACTATACTACTTAAAGGAACACTCCACTTAATTTTGGAAATAGGCTTATTCTCCAACTCCCCCCTGAGTTAATAAGTTGAGTTTTACCGATTTGAAAAAAAAGTCATTTCCAAAAAAAAGTGGAGTGTTCCTTAATAAACATAATTACAATGCATTTTAATTTAATTATTTAATCTATAAAAAAAATGTGACCAATACATTATAAATGCATCTTGTATATATCTATTATAATGAAAGATCAAGGTGTAGCTAAATACTTTTTTTTTACAGAGAAAGTATGAAAAATCACATTTTGGCACAGTTGAGTACACTTACATGTTCTTAAGATTATATTTAGAAGTACAAAATTAGTGTGCAAAAATATGGCATTATGGAAAGTTTACTTTGTGTTTAATGTTACAGAAAAATAAATATTTTTTGTTTAGACTAATTCCATATTATTATTACAACTTAAATGCATGATGTCCTAATAACAAATGCCCAGTGTGAAAGCAGATCTTCTCAGCTGCACTTGAAAGCCGTGTTAGTGTTTATCTGGTCATGTGATCTCAACATATCTGTCGACAAACCATTTTAATAACACTCCTGCGACATTCTTTATAAATATCATTCATTTCTGTAGAGCTGGACATTTTAATAAGAACGAAATGAGTGAGTTCAGCTTTGAGGATGAAAACCAACCTGTTTGTTCCTCAGCATCCTCATATTTGACTGTGACTGCTTCAATCTCCATGTCTTCACTCTCCTCTTTAATAAACGCCATCTGTATAATAGTGTGCAAATAAAATAAAAGTAAGTCAAAAAAATATGCACACAAATGATATATACAAAGTTAATATTTATGATTTATATTTGGTATTCAATTATTTGTACACAATATTAAATAGATTACACTTTAATGAAAACATTTGCAGTTGGTTTGTATAAAGTTGTCATTACACACGTTTATGTGTGTTGTTCTTTTTGCATTTACATTGTTTGTTGATGATTTAAGCGCTTCGAATCACGTTCAGATTATTCGGATTCTCGGTTACTCTCACTTCTTTTCGTACTTGAACTGATCCTAATTCACTACATACAGTAGGGAGCGAAATGAGACGCACCTTTTCTGTTATTTATATGAGGATGCGCTTTACACACAGAAATAACGTTAATTAAGTATTACGACGTAAGACTGATTCGTTTATTTTACGTATCTTGTAAAAAACGTGTGAACTGATATAACACTTTGCATTGATTTAAAAACTTAAAAACCACAAACCTTTCTTCAGATGAATCACAATCGATGCAGGAGCGCGGCACAACTTTATGACGTCACATCGCCAGAGTTGAATAAAAGTCCCGTTTACAAACTATTCATTTTCACAATATGTCTAGAAACTTTTATATTTCATTCTTTTAAGCAATGTACATTTACAACCTAGCCATTACATTATAAAACTAGTTGTGTTTCTATACAAAGGCTGAACTGCCTGCAAATTTGACATCCTTTCATCACTACAGAAGTTTACACAGCACTTCTGAGAAACCTGGAAATGTGAAAAGGGTCTATACACAGACGATGTAAAATAAATAAATAACAATAATAATAAAAACATGTCAATGTCTGTCAATTCTGTTAAGTCACCTGTGACTTAACATGTCATGAATTTGGGATGAATGATCTTGACAGAGGGATAGCCTACTCCTCAAATTCCTTAGTTTATGCCTTCTAGGGTTTGCCAACAAATTTTACTTGCCATTGACACATGTTCCTTCTTTAGTTTAAACACCGTCAACAATAGTTTTATACACAGTTTGCAAGATGTGGTGACTAACGTAATGCAGAAGCCGCTGAGATGTCTGAGGAGATATTGCGAGCATCTCCTGAAATTGTACAGTTTTTTTTTTTCTCAGAGGAGCTCATCTGAGAATCCAGAATTGTATCAAGGTATTTAAAGATTTCCACAATTTCAACATGATGGTCATCGAGTGAAACTGGCTCAACTGTTTTAGAAATAATTTGTTTTTGGCAACATTGATTTCTAGCTGATGACCATGATTGAAATCCTTAGTGTGAGCCGTATAGGGAGCTTCATATTAAGGGTCGGTTTTCTCTAGGAGGCCAGCTAAAGCCTCAGCATGCTTGAACAGTCTCATATGTGTCCTATCATAAACTCACTGGTGAAAAGGGAAAAGAACACAGTGGAGAGAAAACAGTGTTGTGCAGCCTGTACTCACAGTGAGTTCATCTGACCTGCTCTCTCTGACACAGACCCTCAGCGGGTGTCTGGAAATTTAGTTTCTGATCCAGAGAATTCACAACTATTGACATTACGCTGAGCTAAAATCCACAAATAAAACCCTTTAGGGTTCATAAGGTCTTTCTGTATTAAGCAGGGTCAGAAAAAAAATTATTTAATTTTTTTCATTAACACAACAAATTCAGCCAAACAGTTTTATATTTACAGTTTTATAACCCGAAATTTAATTGTACATTGATATGTCTTGTTTTAAAAAGTGTTTTTCAGAAACATGACACATTAAGCACAATATTAAAGCTAATTAATTTAAACAATATTAAAACATTTTCAGAATAAAAGAGCAACTCAAGTTGTTCCAAACCCTTATTAAATTGGTTAGTCTTCTGTTCACAAATTAAGATATTTTTTAAAACCTTACAGTTTTCTGTCCTTTAATTGAAAGACTACTCAATCAAAACTTGCTCACGTCAAAATGTTCATAATGAATGAAATGAAATATACTTTATTGTCCCCCAGAGGGGACAGAGATGGACTCAAAGTGATAAATTCATCATTGGGTGTGTATATTATTGTCAGGATCTCCAGATGGAGTGCCCACAAGCTCCTCTAGAGGGCACCTTATCCCAGACCTTTGCCACTTTATCCCGGCTTAGCCATTTCTCATAACATCCTGGTTTAGGCTAGAAGGGATACAGCTCTGGCTACTGGGCATGTGCACATCAATGTAATGTTATTTTTTTCACACTGTACAACAATAATACTGTTTTTGTATTATAGTAAGGGCTAAGTTTAAGGTTGGGGTAGGTGTAAACACAATCTAATAGGTAGAAAAATTAATTTCTGTATCCCTTCTAGCCTTAACCTAACATCCTCTGCCCTGGAACATAGTCCTCCTGACAGAAAACAAGGTGTGCATGAACTATTTAAGCTGCACTCAAACACACACACTGCAAAGTCTTGTTTAGCAGTTAGAAGGCATTACTGAGTGTTTTTCCATGTTTACCTGGTCTTGTTTTTTTTTTTGTTTTTTTTTTGTTTTTGTTTTTTTGCCTGTGTTTTGGACCTTTGACTGTTTCCTTGTTTTATGATTGTTTGCTGCCTGCCCTGACCATTGTCTGTTTTTTAAAGCTTATGTTTGGATCTCCACCGTCTTGTCCAGTCCGTTACAGAACACTTTGCCTACCACAGATCCAGCAGCTTTACCAAACACCAGACCAACATGGATTCTACATCTCACCTCATTTGCCTTCATCAGGGTGACCGGCCCCTAGAGGATTATGTGGCAGATTTTTGTAAACTGTGTGACCAGGTGGGTTTCAATGACATTACCCTCAAAGACATTTTTCATTTTGGATTAGCAAAAGAAATATCATGATTATTGCCACTATATACCCTACACTGGTCTCTAGAGCAATATATTGAGGGAGGAGCCCAACTGAGCCGGTGGGACAGAGCGACAAGGTGCAGCCGGAGGAGTGGAGTCCTGAGGCAAAGGCGGGACGATGACTGACTAAGGCGGAACCAGAGGGACGATGGAGCCCTGTGGAGCTGGTGGACTGACGGGCAACGAGGGAGCTGAGAGCCAGGGTGGAGCTGCAGGGTTGGAGGGCCGAGGCAGAGTCCAGGACTCTGAGGCTGGAGGCAAAGACGAGGGATCCTCCAGCCATGACACCGATGTAGACTGGCAGACCCGCGGCAAAACCACCACACAGATCGTGGGCTAACGGTGAGCTGAGGGGCTGACAGGAAACGGGTGGGGGGGCTGAAGCAGCAGGGCTGGTAGATGGGGATAACTGAGGGAGGGAGAGAGGGTGGGTGGGAAATCCAGACAGTTCAGGGTACACAGGAAGTTCAATTTCTATATCCTCAGTGAAATCAATCAAATCTGGTTCCATCACTAGCTGTCCCAGGTCCAGTTTTAGCTCACCCTCAGTGGTGGTGCAGTGGGCAGTGCTGTCCTCAGCACCCTCACGTCCCACTGAAATCTCCGCAGTCACAGGCACAGTGGCCGGCTCTCGCACCTGGTCGGTCGGGCTGGGCTCTGGCTCCACAGAGATTGTCCGCGCTGTCACTCCTGTAGGTGATGGCTCCATCGCAATGGGCTCTGGCTCTCCGTCCGCAGTGGGCTTGGGTTCATGCCCCGCGTGTCTGGGTGGTGGCTGGCTGGGCTCTAGGTCCGGAGTGTCCACTCCACAGAGCGCAAACTATACTTGATATGATGTAAATGTATTTTAAATATATTAATTTTCACTAGGGTATAGAGCCCCTCCTTCACATCCATTTCTGAGCTTTTGCAAAAGTCTAATGTATGTGTTAAGTTTCAAGTGCCTCAAAAACACAGGAAAAGTATATTTAAGTTGACCCGTTGGCAACAGTTTTTAGGATATCAAGAAACCCTTGGCAGTTACAGCAGGTAACATGTCAGCTGTTTGGATGCTATGGGCTGAGCTGATAAGATCAATTTCTCTTTTTTTAATAAATTCTTATTTTGATGAACCAAGATCTTTAAGTCTGTGCTGTTTTCAGCTGATGCATGAACAAAATGTGGTCAATTTTCTAGCACAATTTAAAACAATGAACATAGTTGTGCCCCTTTTTTATGTGGTGTGACATTGCTGAAGTGCCAACTTTGTTTTTATTTGAGCGTTGATTAATAATTGTTACATCTTATTTTCAGTTTTTGTTTTCAGCTAAACGAACACTTTAATTTCAGTTTCTTTAACCTCCTATCACCTACCTATTATTACTCCTTATTATTACTCATCTTATAAATCATGTATGTGTGTATGATTTTTCCTCACGGACACGGTCTAGTGTAAATAAAAGCAAATACAAATTTGCTGCATCCTTTGCTCAAGACTAAGTAGTTGAAGAAAATCTTGCAGTGGCAGTAAAACATTTTTGTTTGTTGTTTGGTCCACCACCATCTCTAATTCGGTTAATTTCCCTCAGCATGGCTATGATAAGAATATTATATTACAAAAATATTACAATGCTTAATAATTATATGCACAGACAGAGCAAAATACAACTATTCTGCACTGGAACCAAACTCATGACAGCTTGATTTTCATTCTTACAAATTTTGTTGGTTTCTTTGTGTGCATTTAAATGTGTATAGCATTATTATATTTTAGACAGCAGCGTTGACAAGACTTTTATTTTGGTCTCGTGGTATGACGTCCTAAGGATGCACCGCTCTCCTGCCTCTGTTGTGATTCGGCTGAAGAAAGGTAGGCTATGTGTTTTTAAGCATTAAAAGTGTGTAAATCAACCAGTTCGTAGTTTCATAGTTTTAAGAAACAACGTAAAATAGCTTAATTTTTGTTGAATTAAACATTGCAATACGTTATCTAACATTATTCATTAGTTCAGCGCGAGCGTATATGTTCCATCTGAAGGTCATTAAAGCATGCGAGACGTGAATTTAAATTGTATTTATTTACATTTGCATTTATGTCACACTTCACATTCTTCTAGTAAGTTACATCGGTGTGTGTGAAGACGCTGCATGCGGTGGCGTAGCGCAAATATGTGAATGAATGTTTCGAAGTAAAAACAGATTTCCCCGCTCAGATATTACAGTTTTTTTACAGACGCTAGGACACATTTCTCAATACTTAGGTTACTTTTGCAAAACTCTTCACACAATTATCCTAACTGACTTTCAGCTTGGCAAAGCAGTTCATTTCACTTTCACTACAACTACCAAAACACTTTATTCAGGTCTCAAATAAACTCATTCTTCCAGAACACTAACAAAGGTTGACAGCCGACAAACACACTTTGTCACCCACAAAACAATGGCCTAAAAAACACTAACAACATGGAGCAATACAGTGTTTTCTTGTGTAAAACAAGGACACATCTCTGTTTATAACTGCAATATATGATACTTAGGGTGACCATATTTTAGTTTTCAAAAAAGAGGACGTAGGACGAGGGGTGGGTGGTTGGGGTCCTAGTTTTGGTATCAAAATATGTCATTTCCATACCAAAACTACATATTTTACAGTCACTGTTATTAGGGCTGTCGCGATAACCGCAATATCGCAATACCGCGCTATTGACGTGCATAACCGCAGAGGAATGCAACAACCGCAGCAACCGCGATATTTGCCTGTTTTCTTTTTTCCTAAGGATTTGCCCTTCTCACTTAATGCCTGTGCGCTGAATATTAAATTAGTAATAAGTTAGTAATGATAACATAATGTGTTTATTATGAGGCTCAGTAGATATGCACTTAACAAGCCTAAACAGACAGCGAATGAGAGAGAGATCGACTGAGCATGTGCGATTACCTGCGTCTGTCTTTCAGATCGAGTCAGGTATGTATGTGAAACTAGCTTGTCATGTCCAAGGAAAGTGAAATCTCTGTCTTAACATCGATGCTCTGCTGGTCAGCTGAGCCTTTAAAAGTGGCGATTAAAGTTGAAATGATTTTAACATCGTGTTTCATTACGTCTCTCTTTGAATAAATAAGCGTTTTTGAACGTATAGTTGAATGAACGGATTAAAGACTTACTCAAAGATAGTCTCTTGCCTCCATCTTGTGGCGTAACAATGAAACTGCACTGACTGACAGCTCGCCTAAAACACGCAGGTGAAATACTGACAGAAAGTCTCTTGCCCAGTCAGACTCGAGAGGGTACGCGCTAACTGTTATATACACGAAGATTTCAGATGCAAAGCCTCTAAGTATGTCTGACATTTTTCTGGCTAGGTTTCTATGTAAGTACTGTTTACTTCACTTCATATATCAACGCGATTTGGTTTCGGTTTATTGATTTCTGAATATGACCTTACATTGTAACAGCCTACACACAATTATATGGCGGTAATACCGCATACCGCGCTACTGAGCCACTCAAAATTACCGCAAGGGAAATTCCTTAACCGCGACAGCCCTAACTGTTATAGAGATTGATCATAAACACAGCTAAAAAGCTTCCTACACTCTTAAAAATAAAGGTGCTTCACAATATAGAAGAACCTTTTTTGTTAAAATGGTTCCAGAAATTTATTTGTGAATTTTATTGGCGAAAGGTTCTTCAGATTATAAAAAGGTAAGAAAGAGATGGTTCTTTAAAGAACCTTTGACTGAATGGTTCTTTGTGGAACCAAAAATGGTTCTTCATGGCATCGCTATGAAGAACCTTTTAAAGCATCTTCATTTTTAAGAGCGTACCACAGTGGCCATCCTTCACAGAACTAATATCTACCACAGTTTTATCACATAATGCAAAATGTTTCAATACAAGCATTTCAGTCAAATGGAATGTATGCAATATTTCAAACTTTCAAAAAATCAACCCGCCGCAACAGTTTAAAATCAGCCCAATTCCGTGGAAAAAAAAAAATGCGGATTTGGCAACCCTGCATCAAAAACGATTTACATACTCCGCATATTGATAGCGACTCCATGATGTGCGAAAATTATATTCAATATTAGAATGTTTGCGGGAGACAACAGTCCTGCGCAAGGCTTTAATACAAAAACGGAGACAATGAATGGCGACTGTAGAAAGCAAAAGCCGAACCCCGGACATTTTGGGTGATTTAGGAATCCCGGCCGGACGCATTTTTTTAAGTCCAAAAAGAGGACATGTCCGGGGAAAAGAGGACGTATGGTCACCCTATGTTACTGGAATGAATCAGACATGATGCAGAATTCGTCAATATTTTATGTCGTATATTTATTTGTATTTTTCGCACTAAGTAATTCCAAAAATACAAGAATTTGTATACACACCATCCACTGATACAGATACAGCAGTAATGCTAATCTACTGCATTTTTAGATTTGAAATATGTTTCAATAAAATATCGCTGTTTAATTTTGCTGTCTTATTCAAGTTTAACAGTTATGAAAATAGTATGTAAGCACGTGCAAAATGTCCTGTACGTACAAAGATTTTTGGCAGTTGTTGGGTCTGAGTGAGAAAAGAATTCATGAAATTTGAGAGATGTAGTCATTGCCAAATGCATTTTGTGCCAAAACAATGATAATTGATCCTCGGTTTAGCCCACATAGATTTCTGTTGTGCTCACTGTGTAAAGAGTTTTGCAAAAGTGATCTAAGTATTGAGAAATGTGTCTTTGCGTCTGTAAAAAACTGTAATCAATTTATGGTAAAGATGAGTTCGGTCACTGGCAAGTAATGTTGAAAAAAAAACAGAGCTCAATGAAACTCCGAGTGAATTGAATCAATTGCTTTGCAAAATGATTCAGTCATTCGAAGCGCAAATGCAATTAACACAAACGTGCAAAGACAACTTATACAAACCAGTGGTTTTTGTTTTGTGTAAACGTAATCTGTTAAATATAATAAGTATGAAATAAACAGATAACAACAACAAAATTAGGGTTGCCAATTTCAGAAAAGGAAAATAAGGGACAATGTGATTCTTTATTAGAAAATAAACATAATAGGGACACTCACTATTTGTACTGTACCACATATGACATACTTTTCACACTAGGCTTAACCTTGGCTTTATATTTTAGCTATAAAGTTGAATTTATCTGATCATATTAATGCATTTTGACTGACATGATATTCTGTTTATGTAAAATACCCATTTCAGTATTAGAGTAATCTCTCTGCTGGTCATCATTTAAAAGCATCTGCAACATTTCAATTGCAGGGAATGATCTGGAAAGGTTCCCTTTAGTTAATCGGTAACACTTTACAATAAGGTTCATTAGTTAAACATTAGTTAATGTATTAACTAACATGAACTAACCATGAGCAATACATTTGTTACTGTATTTACTAATCTTTATTAACGTTAGTTAACGAAAATACAGTTGTTCATTGTTTGTTCATGTTAATTCACACTGCATTAACTAATGTTAAGAAGATTTCAGTAATGTATTAGTAAATGTTGAAATTAACATTAACAAAGATTAATAAATGCTGTATAAGTGCTGTTCATTATTAGTTCATGTTAACTAATGTGGTTAACTAATGTTAACTAAAGAACCTTATTGTAAAGTGTTACCAGTTAATCAAAGTGAAACCGAAAAATAACCTGCAGGGAACATTCTGTGAAGGTTCTATTTATAAAACAAAAAGAAACATACAGGGGAAGTTCTTAGAATGTTCTTATTTGGTTCACAAATATAACCAAAAGGAACCATAGGGGAATGTTCTGTGTTTGTTGGGTATGGTGTATGTCTGCGAATACGGGACAAACTGTGTTCCATATAGCTTTCATACAGAATGCTTTTTTTGAAGCCTTAAGGGTGATTTTTTTTTGTATTATATGCAACGTTTGGCAACCCTAATCTAATATCAAATGTAATACTTGAATGGTGTTGTCTGTGTGCTGTGTGTGTCTACTCAGGTCATTTAAGGCAACTAACTATCACTCTGACTGACTCACTTGGATATAGTTTAGACTTCTTCTTTTTGTTAATTATTCTCATCTTAAACAGGGCAAAGTGTCCAAACACCCTGAAAAACTCCTGGTGAAGCAACTGAGATCCATGTGACACACTATTATAAAGATGGCGTTTATTAAAGAGGAGAGTGAAGATGTGAGGATTGAAGAAGCATTCAGAGCCAAACATGAAGATACTGAGGAACAAACAGGTTGGTTTTCATTCTCATTCTGGTTCTTGGCTTCCATGTCATGCTTTAAAATCGTCTAATGCAGTGCTGCTTAAATGATTAGTTCACTTTCAGAAGAACAATTCACAGATAATTTACTCACCCCCTTTGTCATCCAATATGTCTGTCTTTTTTCTTCAGTCGTCAAGAAATTATACTTTTTTGAGGTAAACATTTCTGGAAATTTCTCCACATAATGGACTTAAATGGTGCTCGGAAATTTGAACCTCCAAAATCCAATTTGAATGTGGCTTCAAAGGACTGTAAACGATCTCAGCTGACGAAGAAGGGTCTTGTCTACCGAAATGTTCGGTCATTTTATTAGAAAAATATATTTTGTATATCTATTAAGCACTGAAACTCGCCTAGCACTAGGGCTGTGCTGCGTGTTCGCAATGTTACGTACTACACAATCACGTCGAAATGACGTATGCGGAACTACAGACCCAGTGTTTACCAAGCGAACTTGCAAAGACAAACGCTCTTTACCTACAAGGTATAACGTAAAGTACAACAATGTCGGATGATTTTCAAGCTTGTGGAGAACATGAGATGGATTTTTTCCACCGTTCCCTACCTTTTTGAGCCGGAATACACAGACATGATTACGTAACTTAGAGTTGCGAACGCACATTCCAGCCCTAGTGCTAGACGAGTTTCGGTTCTTAAAAGGTATATTATTATTTTTGTAGAAAATGACCGATCGTTTCGGTAGACAAGACCCTTCTTCGTCGGCTGGGATCATTTACAGCCCTTTGTAGCCGCATTTAAACTGCATTTTGGAAGTTCAAATTTCGAAGCACCATTTAAGTCCATCATATGGAGAAATTTCCAGAAATGTTTATCTCAAAAAACATCATTTCTTGACGACTGAAGAAAAAAAGACATAAACATCTTGGATGACAAGAGGGTGAGTAAATTATCGGTAAATTGTTGTTCTGAAAGTGAACTAATCCTTTAACAGAGAGAAAATGGTTTCAACACTGCATTTCGAAACATAATAGTTTATTTAGGAAGCTGGAGTGTTTGTAATACGAATCGGAACAATTTAAAACAAAAGTTTAAAAAGTCTACAGGTCAAAATAAGCCCTCAAGATGTTAGTCAATGGTGTCTCCCTTTTGCTTGATAACAGCCTTTGGTCATTTTTTTTTGTTTTCAACAAGGTTTTAGATGTGTCTCCTAAAGGTGCGTTCACACCGGACGCGAATGAAGCGGCAAGCGCGAGTGATTTACATGTTAAGTCAATGCAAAGACGCGAATAGCCATCCTGCTGCGCGAAACGCGCGAATGAGGCGGCGCGAATAGCGCGAATGAAGCGGCGCGCATTGAGCATTTCAAGCGATTGCCGCGCCATTCGCGCGAATCACGCGAGTTCAAAAATCTGAACTTTGGCGAAAATCCGCACCGCGTTAACCAATCAGGAGCTTGCTCTAGTAGTGATGGAGGCAGAAATCCGAAACAACAATGGAGGACAAAATCACCGTTGCTGTCTGTGGTTACTCGGAGCTGTACGATACATCTTTGGACTTTTGTAGAAACAGGAATAAAAAGGATCTTGCTAGGAAGAAAGTGAGTGAAGAGGTCGGACAATTTGGTTAGTTTAAAAAAACGCTCTTTACTCAATTTGACCTACATATACATACATATTGAGACTACAAGCAAGCTAAAGCTGGCAAATTGAGCTCATTCACCTATTTTACAACTCCTTTCTCGCTGAGGAGTGGCAGAAGCCAAAGAAAAGAAAATGTCACACGCGAATGACGCGAGTAAACTCAAATGTTCAAGCGTTCAACTACGCGCGAATAGCGCGTTTTTTCCGCGCAAGTCACGTCCGGTGTGAACGCACCATAAGGAGTCGCAGCCCATTCTTCCTTAGCAAAGCTCTCAAGCTCCTCCACATTTGTTGGTCTCCTGGCCTGGACTCTGGTCTTGTCAGGTTTTCCTAGTGTTTTTCCGCCCTTGGAATTGTGACCGGTCTTCAGTGATCCCCATCGATTTTCTATTGGGTTGAAGTCTGGCTTTGTGCTTTGTGCAGGCCAGTTCTTCCTTTTTCATGAATCCTTTGACACTGACAAGATTTCAAACACACTGAAACATCCCCACATTATACTCCCACTGCCATGTTTCACTCTTGGAACTGGCTTGCTTTGGGTTGAGCACCCCTCCCTTCTTTCTCCAGACATAGGCAACATCTCTGTGGCCAAAGAACTCTAGTTTAGTCTCAACTGACCAAGTCTAGTCTGCGTAATTTTTCTCCAGGTTGTCATTCAAATGTCAGTTTAGCTTGGAGGTGTCTCTTTCTTCAGAAGTAGAGTTGTTCTTGGTTGACAGTCTCGCAGTCCATTCCTGTGCGGGCCTCTAGTGACCATTTTTGTTGATAAAACAGTCCCAAACTTAGCTAAATCAATCACTAGTGTCTTAGCAGTTGTTCTCGAGTCTTTAGAAACCTCTCTCACTAGTTTCCAAAGTTTTTGAAATCTTTTCAAACTTAGATAAACGTATGCTTCTCCTTCTTTGTGAGCATTAGCAATCATTGTTCTCAAGTCTACACTATTCCTTTGTCTTTGCTATGATGACAGTACATATTATTTCAGTAAGCAAGTAAGTCAACAGTGGTTTGTTCTGTAACCAATCAAACTGATCATTTGAGGGTATAATCAAAATATTGACCTTAGCAGTTTTTTTATTCCACACAATTCTTTTTATTCCTCCCTGTTGCTTTAAATCATTAAAGTGCCTCTAACTTACTTGTATTTGTCTTTTTTCACTTTAGGCATGATGGCACTGAAAGAAGAGAGGCACGAACTGACAAAGATAGAAGAGACAAATCAATATGAGAGACATGATTTCATGACTGTGGAAACATCCATACAGTCCGAAACAACTTCATCACAAAAAGCAGTTCAGAGGACCAATTCTAACAGCGAAATTACCTGCCATCAATGTGGAAAGATTTTGAAGAATAAATATAACCTTCAAGTGCACATGAAAGTTCACAGTGGAGAGAAGCCTTTCAAATGCCCACTGTGTGAAAAACGATTCTTGCGTAAAGAACACCTTCAACGCCACATGAATAGTCACACTGGAATGAGGCCTTTCATTTGCCAATATTGTGGAAAATGTTTAGCACATAAACAAAGCCTTGATTCCCACTTGAAACGTCACACTGGAGAGAAGCCGTTCACATGTGATCAGTGTGGAGAGAGTTTCATACATAAAGTATCCTTTGATTACCACACGAAGAAAAAACACTCAGGGGAGAACGGTTTTACATGTCAATGGTGTGGAGAGAGGTTAAATTGTAAAGGAAGCCTCAAAACTCATATGAGACTTCACGTTGGAGAGAATCCCTTTACCTGCAGTCTGTGTGGGAAGTGCTTCACATATAAAGCACACTTTGATACCCACATGAGAACTCACACTGGAGAGAAGCCTTTTACCTGCAAACAGTGTGGAAGAAGCTTCGCACGCAAAGGATCTCTTAAGATTCACATGGTCGTTCACACTGGAGAAAAGGCGTTTCCATGTGATCGGTGTGGAAAGAGTTTCAGACATAAAACAACCCTTGATTCACACGTGAAAACCCACACTGGAGAGAGTCCTTACATCTGCAAAGTGTGTGGGAAAATCTTCTCAAATAAATCAACTCTTAATGCCCACATGAGAAATCACACAGGAGAGAAGCCCTTCACCTGCATACTGTGTGGGAAGAGCTTCACACAAAAAGGAAATCTCAAGGTTCACATGAAGACCCACACAGGAGAGAAGCCTTTTGTGTGTCCTCAGTGTGGAAAATGTTTTTCACGTGAAACAAACCTTACTAGCCACATGAGGCTTCATTCAAGAGCCAACTGTTTTAACTGTCATCATTGTGGACAGAGATTCACAGACAAGAGACGCCTTATCTGGCATGAAAAAAGGCATTTTCGAGAAACATCTTTCACATGCCATGACTGTGGAAAGAGTTTCAGATTTAAAGCAAGCCTTAAGATTCACATGAGAATCCACACCGGAGAGAAACCTTACACCTGCACTCACTGTGGAAAGAGTTTCAATCAGAATGTAACCCTTCAGATTCATACAAGGATTCACACTGGAGAGAAACCTTTCTCGTGTCCTCAGTGTAAGAAGAGCTTCACATATAAAAGAGACCTGAAACGTCATATGCAAACACATTCTGGAAAGGAACTGCAGTGCTCTGTGAGTACAAAGAGAAAAAGGAGCAGTTTGAAAAATCAACATCAGCCCATTCGCTCTGGAGGAAAGCAGTTTAACTGTGATCAGTGTAATAAAACATTTCTTTTGCCTTTACACTTACAGATACACCTGAAAAGTCATGCAGATGTGAGGCCATATTTGTGTTTTATGTGTGGAAAGCGTTTTAAATGGCTCCGAAGTTTCAAATGGCACCAGAAAATTTGTATCTGTGTGAAATCAAAGCTACGTTCACGCCGCAGCTGAATGTCAGTGTCGTACAGTAGGTGGTGGTATGCACCTCTAAGTGGGTTTGCCAACCGCCATTAAAACGTAAAGAAGAAGCTCAAATTTTGCAGACGCTTATCCAAATGGGGACAAAGGAAGCAATATGTAAATGCTACAAGTACTGTGTTATGCTAAATGACACTTCACAAGTTCGCACTCTCATATAAACTGATAAGGCAATTTAATAAGCATATTTGGCGTGCTGTCCAGGGGGAGGGCTCCGAGCTCAGGATGGAGCCCGAACCAGAGAACTCCCCCAGTCATCCCGAACTGGGATGACTTAAATAGAGAGTGAGGCGTTGGGGAGGGGGTGGGATGCTAGAAAACTGTCGTGGAACAGAGGTGAGCTGGCTGTATTTATACGAACTGAGCTTGTTAAGGTGATTGGCTGATGAGCTCCACCTGGGCCAGGTTGATTATCTGATCATGCTCCTCCCGAACCTTGTTAATAAAACATCATTTGTCATGGCAATGTTTTTTTAAATGAGAAAATAAATACTTCTAATTGTTTCTTTCTCTTCTCATTACTGCTACTTAAACTCATTGTGATCACAGCTTGTGCTGATCCGATCTCTCTTGACCTGATTCTGATTCTCTCTGCTACTTTTGTCACTACTGTTCGCTCAATGACTCTGTAGACTTCTTTTCTAGTCTAAGTCAGTTCTAGTCCAATCTTTCCCAGTGCTTCATACCTACTCAGTGATCAGTCATCTTGCTGTCTGCGTATGCCGCTGGGAGTGGGATAAAGCTATCTCATCTATCCACTGCCTGGACTTATATTCTAAACATTGAATGAACATCCGATCCATGGTGAAAGAAACACTCCAACTTACTGAATGTATTGTCTCATGTAATTACTCAATGAGTGCTTCAGCTGCGGAAAGACAGCAGCTTGAAAACATGGGCTGTATACAAAATCACCCCTATACCCTTAAATAGGGCACTATTTGAGGGAACAACCATTTTACGTGGTGTTTGAAACTATAGCGGACGTTCTCGACTGCACTCATTCAATCCCACAATGCACCGCAAAAAAAGAGTGTACAACCGATGTACATTTGAACAGCTAAAGATAGCCCATAATGCACTGTGGGAGTCGTACGCTGAATGAATTCCCGCGTTTCGCCAGAAGATGGCGCCTGCAGCTGAATCATCCATCCGTTCATTTCACAACGTACTCGTCCACTGCGTAATACAGCGTACAACACAGGTACAAATTCGTTGTAAATTGATTATTAAATTGTTTAACTAGGGTTTATACGTAATTTTCATGACAGAGTTCAAGATAAATCCTTTACTCTTACTACTGGAACTGCCCATTTTAAATGATTATTAAACAGTAAGCAAACTGCAAAAGCGGCAGTCCTACCGGTGCACTTAGCGTCCGAATTCACTCACTCGTTTTCATTCACTCCTTCAAGTGAACTGTATTTGTGGACTAATGTAGGGAAGAGTGAATAGGGTATTGAGGGTGATTTCGTATACAGTCATTGTCACATAACAGCAGAAAATCCATTCGGTGCCTATAAACTAGCGAGAAAAATGTACACCACAGAGGAGAATTTGGCAAAAAAATGTAACTTATATATTACTCATAATTGCTCTTTTTTATTATAATTAATAAAATGTAGAGATATAACATTACTATAAAGAAATGGAAAACAAGCCAGTTAACATTAACAACAGGGTTTTCTGCATAGTTTAGTTTAAGCTAATTGCAAGCTTGAACAGGTCTAAAACAGCTCTGTTAATATATACAATTAATTATAGGCCTGTAATTAAAATTATTAACACTGCAGTCATCAATGAAAATAAAGAGCAGCTTTATTTTATGCACTGATTCTCAAAAATATATATTTTTTTAACCTTTCTGTCAGCTAATGATAATTCTCAAAGTAAACGCAGAGAGCACAGATCAGTGGCCGAGAGTGCATCTGATTGACAGATAAACCACAAGCTCTTATATCAGTGTTGTTGTTAATGTTCTGGTTATTTTGATTCAGTGTACAGTTTGTTAATTTTGTGCAAAGCATACAGTAAACATCATCAGCGGAACTGTGCATATGTATTTTAGACACTTCATGTTTTGTTCCATTCATGCAATAAATGCATGTCCACTGCTGAGCTGTGGGCTTTGACTAATTCCATGTGTAATGCAGACAAAAATACAATTTTAAAATCAAAAAGAGCTACAGAAATGTACTGCAGTTTTTACAAATAAAGCTTAATATTATGAGAAGGCTACTTTCTACAACCTTTATATCCTGCAGTCATCCTCCAATCTAAAAAACAAGAATCGAACGCAACAGTGAGAATCTGAGCAGTTTTCCCTGATCTTTCATCATCGTCTTCTTTTAAGAAAAAAAATATAGTTTGGTTAAACACAGGCGCAATGAGCAATTCATGGAGATGTGGCACTGATTTATGCCAGTTTCTATTTAAATAGAGGCTGTTTAAATAAGAAGACATGTTACTTTTTCTTGGTTATTGTACCATTTAACATTTAAGGCTCAATGAAATGTGCAATGCACTGCAACTTCATAGATACATCTGTCTAAAACCTGTATTACAGTTTTTTACTATTGTTAACACTCTAAAATAAAAATTTCCACACAATTTGCAAAATTCTATACACAGCTCTATCTTTCATTCAAACCAGGAACACCATCTCCAGCTCAATCTAGCAAAGACTGAACTCCTTGTCTTTCCTGCCACTCCAACTTTACAACATGACTTCTCCATCCAGTTAGGTTCATCAACAATTACCCCATCGACTTCAGCCAGAAATCTTGGTGTAACTTTTGACGACCAATTGACTTTTAAAGACCACATAGCTAAAACTGCTCGATCTTGAAAGATCAGGCCCTTCCTAACAGAGCATGCTGCACAACTCCTCGTCCAGGCCCTGGTCATTTCCAAGCTGGACTACTGCAATGCTCTTTTAGCTGGTCTTCCAGCATGTACAAACAGACCTCATGATTCAGAATGCAGCAGCACGGCTGGTCTTCAATGAGCCCAAAAAGGCCCATGTCACACATCTCTTCATATCCCTGCACTGGCTACCGGTTACAGCACTCATTAAATTCTAGACACTGATGCTGGCATATAGGACAGCCACCGGATCATCACCTGCCTACCTCCATTCGCTACTACACATCTACACTCCTTCCAGAAGACTGAGATCCTCTAGTGAAAGACGCCTCATTGTACCACCACAGAGAGGCATGAAATCACTTTCCAGAACATTCTCGTTCAACGTTTTTCAACATTCTCTTTTCCGACACTATTTGACTCAATAATAAAAATAAATAAATAAATAAAAAACCTCTCTTCCTTGATCTTGCCTTTCTAGCCTATACTCATCTAACAACGCCTGATATATGGTATTATTTAGCACTTCCTATGTTGATCTGCTTATGGTGCGTTCACACCGGACGCGACTTGCGCGCTATTTGCGCGTAGTTGGACGCTTGAACATTTAAGTTTACATTCGCGCGTGACATTTACTTCACAACAGACGGGAATTTGCATCATGGGAGGGGCTTCTGCCCCTCGTCAGCGGGAACGTAGTTGTAAAATAGGTGAATGAGCTCAATTTGCCAGCTTTAGCTTGCTTGTAGTCTCAATATGTATATACATTTAGGTCAAATTGAGTAAAGAGCGTTTTTTAAAAACTTACCAGAGTGTCCGACCCCTTCACTCACTTTCTTCCAAGCAAGATCCTTTTTATTCCTGTTTCTATAAAAGTACAAAGATGTATTGTACAGCTCCGAGTAACCACAGACAGCAACAGTGTTTTTGTCCTCCATTGTTGTTTCGGATTTCTGCCACCGTCACTACTAGAGCAAGCTCCTGATTGGTTAACGCAGCGCGGATTTTCGCCAAAGTTCAGATTTTTGAACTTGCGCGATTCGCGCGAATGTAGCAGCAATCGCTTGAAACGCTCAATACGCGCCGCTTCATTCGCGCGTTTCGCGCCGCAGGATGGCTATTCGCGTCTTTGCATTGACTTAACATGTAAATCACTCGCGCTTGCCGCTTCATTCGCGTCCGGTGTGAACGCACCGTAGCGAGCGGGGCGAAGCGAGCGTTTTCAATTCATTCATATGGAAGTTGGGCGTAAACGATCGCGTGGTGCATTTTGGGATTGGAAGCGGCGCGGAGAAAGCGTTGAGAGCAGCTGAGAGCGTCAAAAGGTTGGGCATTCCGCAACTTTATGCAAATCTCGAGCGCCGTTACGGTGCGTTCACACTACAGCGTCAAATCCACGCTCAGTGCCGCTGGCAATGCCACAACGCCACTGCTTTGGGGAGTGTCAAATTTAGAGCAGAGCACGCCTCTGAAAAACAATGTTTACACCCTGTTTGTGCTTCATTTGTCTTTTTTAATGGCGGTTCACAAAATAAACTTTTGCTTATAATGAAAACATGCAAAGTACATTTATTTTTCAATACTATGTGATTTCAGCTCAGTAATCCACCAGTTTCGGAAACACGCGTCATAGTTGCCTTGCCTACTTCTCACAGCGATTGGTTGTCGCCCAGCGTTTTGCGCTCAAGATTTGCATAAAGTTGAGGAATGCCCAACCTTTTGACACTCTCAGCTGCTCTCAATGCTTTCTCCGCGCCGCTTCCAATCCCAAAATGCACCACGCGACCGTTTACGCGCAACTTCCATATGAACGAATTGAAAACGCTCGCTTCGCCCCGCTCGCTACGTGCCAGTGTGAACGCACCGTTAGGATGAATCACTGTAAATGCAAGGAGCAAAACACCACCACAGATTTGCACAACATTACACACGATGTCTGCTTCACTCTTTTTGCAAAACATTACACAAAGTGATTTGTAAAACTCTACACACATTTCGACACCTTAGACACAGATAATGATTGTGGGGTTACTTCCTTGTCATTACAAAGCCCCGGATGGCCAATGACCACACTAATGAATGAATTGGATAATCACATCCACAAGGTGTGGAAGCACACATGTGCTGATTTGAAAACGCAGCACTCAGGTGTGCTATAAAAGGCAGCAGGTGAGTTCACCTGTATTCATCAAAAATGGAAGCAGCTAGAAGAAGGTTGAGAATGAGAAGGGGAGCTCAAAGAGGAGAAGAAGGAGGAAGAGGAGAAGGAGGTAGAGGAAGAGGCCTAGGTAGAGGAAGAGGTAGAGAAGGACTTGAAGAGTTGATAGAACCTGAACAAAGAAGACGAGGACCAAATTTGACTCAAGAAATCCGTGCAACACTTATTGACCATGTTATCAACGATGGACTGACACTGATGGAAGCTGGACAAAGAGTTCAACCCAATCTCAGCAGAAATACTGTTGCGTCAGTAATTTGTACATTTCATCGAGAAAACAGGTAAGCTAACCACACAGTACATTGAAACTTAAGCTTGCTGTACTTATCATCAATATTGTTTACTGTGACATTTGACAGTAGGCTGCATGTGTATTTTTTTATATATACAGTATATTTTTCACATAGGATTGAGGGTCGAGGACACCAAGGTGGAAGGGGCCTTATGTTCACCCGTGCACAAGAGGCCGCCATTGTGAACATGGTTATGGCCAATAATTGTATCAGGCTGCGAGAAATCCAAGCCAATAACATCAACGATGACCGTATTTTCAATAACATCCAACGAGTCTCTCTGTCAACATTAGCTCGAATCCTCAAGAAAAATCAAGTACACATGAAGCAACTGTATCGGGTACCATTTGACAGAAATTCAGAGAGAGTGAAACATCTGCGCACTGAGTATGTGGAGGTATGTATTGTTCATTTTACTGCTATGATGTGGTATTGTGCACTGCTCATAATGTTCTGGCACAAAAAAGTGCAATAGATATTGAATAGCATCCTGTTGTCATTCACTGTGTTTCAGAGAGTCTTGCAAATGGATGCAGAACAAATTCAGCATGAATTTATATTTGTGGATGAGGCTGTAATTGGACACAGGGCAATCACCAATGTGCCAGGGCAGCGAGGGGGTAACATCACCCTCTGCGCTGCTATCACACAAAATGGGGTCCTCCACCACCATGCAAATCTGGGACCCTATAATGCAAATCTAATACTTGCATTTCTTGACAGATTGCACGAGATTGTCACAGCATTAAACCAAGTGGACCAGATGCGGTACATTGTCGTTTGGGACAATGTCTCATTCTATCGGGCTGCTCTGGTCCAGAATTGGTTCCATGATCACCCTGAATTTGAAGTCTTATACCTTCCCCTATACTCCACCTTCCTGAATCCAATCGAAGAGTTTTTTTTCAGCATGGCAATGGAAGGTATACGACCTGCGGCCCTATGACCGTTTGCCCTCATTCAGGCCATGGAGCAGGCATGTGATCAAATCTGAAGCAGCTTCTGTGCAGGGGTGGATTAGTCACTCAAGGCGATTCTTCCAACGGTGCCTTGCCAATGAAGACATAGCCTGTGATGTGGATGAAATCTTATGGCCTGATCCAGCCAGACGGAGACATGGGGAATAGTTACAGTATTTGTGTTGATTTCATTGATTTCATTGTTGGTTGATTACTGTAACTGATTATGGTAAGAAATACTGTATTTCTTGAATTGAAATAAATACTTGAAATATTCAGTCTGCAACATCAGTGTTGTGCAGTGCTTGGTAAGTTTATAGTAGGCCTATTTGTGTACATTCTCCCTATACCTCAGACTAATCATGAAGAATGTTGTGGGTTTGTCACTATTTTGTTTTGTCATCGAAATGATCCCTTACATAACAATGTCTGTCCAAAAATCTAGCACATGCTATTTCCTAAAATTAGTTTTTTGCAAATGTGTTTTTTATTTATCACAGCAGTAGAGTCTCTGCAATAGTGTCTGATCTTTGAGGACTGTGTTGTTTAAATGAAAACTAATAGCATTTTCACAAATATGTGTATATGTTTTGACTGAAATGTGTATGTTTTGACTGAAGTGTGTCATTTTGCAAACAATCTACAAATTCTGCAAATTGAGTGTGGTGTTTGGATAATTGTGATTATATTTTGAAAAAAGGAATCCGGTTTTCAAAATTGTGTGTAAACAATTAAAAAAAAATTTAAAGATAAAAAAAATCACATATTAAAAGATCAAATACATGAAACCATATGTCTAATTTAACACATAATTTAAAATGGCATATATCTAACAATTATATACATTAAATATATAGCAATAAATGCATTATACATACATATATTTTTGTATGGGGTAGACTTATATGTCAATATATGAAATTATTTCATTTTCTAATAGAATTTATAAAACGGTTAGTTCCATTCCTCAATTCTGATTGGTCAGCAGCTGTGTCGTATTCATGATACGGCACTCCTATGACCGCTTCACTCAACGGTTTTGTCCAAGAGGACCTGGCTGCAGCCATACGGCGAGTGGAGCTCCACCGGAAATACGTCACCTCCACCCGCAAACCGGAAACACGTCACCTCCACTAAAATGAAAATGGCGTCGCGCACTTTATTTTATTTATTTTTTTATTATAGCCTATTAATTTAGCATCGCTATAATAGCGAGTTACAATGGGTTAACATATCATAACAAAACTACTTGTGAAATTTCAATGGATGGAAAACATTGTGGGAAACATTATTTTACTGTGATATGTACATGTTATTTTGTTTAAAATACAAATTGTGATTAAGATGTTTAATAAAATAACTTCTCATTTAATGTCCAGTGATATTATAGATCTACTGTTTTATTTACTGTTTTTACTGATTTAAAAAGTCTTCTTTGACTCTTTTAAGAATGTGTCCAAACCATTGAACTCAAAAGCTTTTAAAACTTTTAAAATTCTTGAGTCAGTTGTACATCTTTGAGGTGTCTCTTTCTTTCTTTCTTTCTTTCTTTCTTTCTTTCTTTCTTTCTTTCTTTCTTTCTTTCTTTCCCCTCCAATATGTGTAATATATTGTTGTTCTGTGAAGCTCTCATAACTGTATGTGATGCTGTCCTTTGTTTGTTACACCACAATGGTTATAGACACTCCAAAACGTATTATTAATGATATAAATAAATGTATATATAATTTTCTTTTTGGAAAAATAAACATCATTATTTGAATAAAAAAAATATTTTTTAATCCACTTAATCAAGGTGGGCTAAATGTACTTGATTTTGAAATATCTAACACTATTTCTAAAATTAAATGGATAAAAAATGATGTTCGTTCAAAAGATAAATTATGGTATTATATCCCTAATAGTATGTTTGAAAAAGTAGGTGGTATTGAATTTCTCCTTAATTGTAACTTTAATATTTGCAAGCTTCCCATAAAACTTTCCAATTTTCACAGACAGGCATTATTATCATGGATAATGATATACAAACATAATTTTTCCCCTCACAAGTGCTTAATTTGGAATAATAAATACATTACACACCAAAATAAATCTCTTTTTTTTTTAGTTAATTGGTTTTTTGAAAAAATGTTTGGTTGGTTTCACAGCTGTTGAATTCTAATGGTCACGTGCTTACCTATGCAGAGTTCTTAAAAAATGTTCATTTCATATACCTGTAAAGGAGTATGTAATGGTAAGTAATGCCATTCCCTTAGAACTTAGAAAATTATTAGTAAATGAAATAGATAAAAATCCAAATGTTGATCTCTGTCTTAAATTGAAAGGTATAAATATAAAAGGAAAAAAATGTAATAACAATTATCTTAGAAAGATTTGCCAAATTTTTAGTGTTCCTTAAGCCATTGGTTTTTGGAGATATAAAATACTAATGTTGAATTGCAACTCAAAAAAAGGGCATTTAATTTTTTTATGAGTACAGTGCTGACTTCAAAATTTGGTATATTGTAAATTTACTCATATATGGAATGTTTTTCATTCATAAATGTAAATGGGCAGTGAAAAAAAACTAATTTTACTCATTTTAAAATAGAAATTGGCCACTATCTGTGTACATTAAAAGAAACAAATAATAGCAAAGCAAAAAAAAAAAAAAAAAATTGGTTATGGATACTTGGTTATGGATATGTGATGTTACAGCTTTCTTTATTTTAATTTTAATTTTCTATTTTATGTTATGTTTTATGTACTATGTAATTGCCCTTGTATGTTCTTTTTTTTGTTTTGTTCTAAAAACTGAAAAAAAGATGCTGTCCGTATTTACATCTTCATTATTGTAATATTTAATTGTGCAATAAAAAAAAATCTACTGTTTACTTTCTAAAATATATAATTATATACACATATCATTTGCCAAGGTAAACGTTTTAATTATGAAATGTACAGAAAATGTAAATATTAAGAACACGCATATGTAACTATAAATAATACAAAACGAAAAATTAAACAATAAGTTTTAAATATGCAATGTCTTAAAATTTTGCCCGGACCATCAAGGCGACCGCGTCATGCCCGGACCAATATGGTGTAACATACGTCGGAAGTGGAGGTGACGTATTTCCGTTCTTGAGTGGAGCTCCACTCGCATCCACGGCAAGTCCACGGTCTGCAGCCAGACCCTTCTCGTTTTGTGTATCATCGAACCCCCTTAGCAACCACCCTTAGCAACGTAAACACAGCCGCTTCGCGTCGTGCCTAACAACGCCCTTCAGCCGTGATTTATTCATGATACAGCACGGCCTCTCGTACCTTATTGCTTAAATATAGATAGGGCATATATAAAACATGTATTTAATATAGTGATATTTGATATATGCACATATAACATTTCCGTATGAGACAGATTGATGCGGTTATGAAGCGGTTCTCTGAAGCCCCGCCCACAGCGCAAAACAAATTAATCACCTAGCAACAATGGAACGTTCGGACTGTGATGTCACTATATGCTGCTACCTTTTCTCAGTCCCCATCACTTGCAGTTAGTGGCTCATTCTATAGTGTTTCTCACTAGTTGTAATCGCTAGAGCCTTATTCTTGCAGTTAGTGGCTCATTCTATAGTGTTTCTCACTAGTTGTAATCGCTAGAGCCTTATTCTTGCAGTTAGTGGCTCATTCTATAGTGTTTCTCACTAGTTGTAATCGCTAGAGCCTTATTCTTGCAGCCTAGAACTTAACTATTTCAAAATGGTGTTATTTACCGTACTGGGGCTAATTGCCCTACTTCAGAGAGAGAGAAAAGTCAAGAAAACCAACTCTGGTCAGTGTGAGAAAGTGGATCAGACTGATGTACCACCTGTGGGTAGTACTGATGGTAAATAATAATATGTCAATTTTATGAGAATATCTGTCAAAAAATGGGTTCACTGTTATATTTTCTTTAACTTATTGTGTCACAATACAACATACATAGGCATGAATTAAAAACTGACATTTTAAATACAGAATTCTCACTTGTGACAAATTTACATTAACATTTAGTAATTTAGCAGACTTACAAAATGAGGACAATAGAAGAAATCAAAACCAACTAAAGTTTTTATATAAAGTGCACAACTTGAAGTTCATAACTTCATTAAGGAATGCATTTAGACAGAAACTGAGATTCGTTACCCAACAAGCTGAGTCTCTGCATTAATAATAATAATAAAAATTAGGTTATACAAAGGTTTAATTTAATGACACCACCTCATTTAGTGGCTGAAAGGAAGATGTTAACATCTGATCACACACAATATTCAATTTCAATCAATGTTTGGACGATTTAATTAATATTCACACTCGCAACTCTGTGGAACTTAAATCTCAAGTTACATTTTTAAAAGTTTAACTCTTTAGTTTACTGTGTTTAAAAAAAAGCAATGCACATGCTTATTACTGACAAAATAAAGTGGATTCAGTGCCCCAAAAAGAGAAATATGAGAACCAAAAATATGGTTATGCAATATTTAATGAATTGTTTGAATATAATAATCTAATGGTTCATATTATTTCTCTTCAGATGGAGTAATCCACAACGAAAGGACTGGAGATTCATCTCTGGAGAACCTTGAAGTCCAGGATGGTTTGAGGACGACTACACAGGAACCTCTCACCAGTGTTCTCCGTACTGCTGAGGAGCAGACGACCCCATCACCTGGGGCTCCAAATTCCTCATTGCTGCAGAGGATCCTGTCATTTGTGGCCTCTACTCCCAAAGTGCCACAGAGGATCCTGCCAGAGAGGATCTGGTATCCGGTGGTCCTGATGCCTGTGAGGGAGTCCTCCCTACCACAGAGTGGGGTATTACCAGAATTTTGGCAGCAGTTCACACGAGGACTCAAACCTGACCTTGCCCTGAGAGAGAAGGCCTACTTCCTACAGCAGCAAAAGAGATGGGCTCCATACCTGTATGTGGGGCCTGATCTGAAAGAGCTGCTAAATGAAAGAGGAATTACAGCTGACACAGCCGCTGAGAGAGAAGGTCCTCTTCCAAAAGCAACGAGAGACATAGGCTGTTAGACAGAAGGAGGAGCTGAAGAAAGCAAAGGCTGCAACTCGAATCACAGCAGTTAGCAGCAGTGGCATGACGCTCTGTGAAACAGCAAATCCATTTGAATTAAAATATTTTATGACATGAAACCAGTATCTGGTACTTGCCTGAAAAGACAGATTTGAGATATGCGTAGATATTAGACTAAACATAAGGCTACTTTTAGCCTTAACATGGACTTAACACACTCAAAGTCCCTAGCAGGTATTGACTCACACAGTGACCCACACTTGTGGTGGCATCCTCATCAAGGCAGGTGACATGACAAGGAGGTGAGTAAATTATCTTTTACATTAAAAATTACATGCATACACTTTTTCCTTCGTCCGCTTCATGATTTTATCAAAAGGAAAATCCACTCAAAGTTGCAAATTATTTCTTTCTGGAGAAGAAGTATGGCTTCTTGTGAAATATGACAATTTGATGAAAGAATTGTGTGGACGCGCATTACTCACACAACGTTCATTATTGTCAGCTAAACTATTACAATGTTACATTCAATAATAATACATTAACTTTACAGCGCTTGTAAAAACTATAAAGCAAATTGGCCGCATCATATGGATTTAAACACTTCAAATGATTCAAATCACAAACTTTTCTTTAGCTGAATTGAAACACAGACACAGGAGCGTGGCACAGCTCTATGGCGGCACATCACCAGATCAAAATAAAAGTCCTGTGCACACGCTCCTGTGCCTACAATCCAAAAAAGTGCATAGGTATTTACACAGAGAAAATACATATGAATAATAGAACATGTCAAAGATATTTAGAATCGCAAAACATGACTGAGCAAAACCCTTGTTGGCAATTACAGAGATCAGATGTTTCTTGTAGTTGGCCACCAGGTTTGCACACATCTCAGGAGGGATTTTGTCCCACTCCTCTTTGCAGATCCTCTCTAAGTCATTAAGGTTTTGAGGCTGACATTTGGCAACTCGAACCTTCAGCTCTCTCCACAGATTTTCTATGGGATTAAGGTCTGGAGACTGGCTAGGACACTTCAGGACCTTAATGTGCTTCTTCTTGAGCCACTTGTTTGTTGTCTTGGCCGTGTTTTAGGTCATACCCATTCACGACCCATTTTTAATGCCTGGCTGGCTTCAATGACCTGGCCCTGATGGAACATGGCCCCGTCCATCGTCCCTTTGATGCGGTGTAGTTGTCCTGTCCCCTTAGCAGAAAAATACCCCCAAAGCATGTTTCCCCCTCCATGTTTGACGGTGGGGATGGCGTTCTTAGGGTCATGGGCAGCATTCCTCCTCCTCTAAACATGGTTAGTTGAGTTGATGCCAAAGAGCTTGATTTTGGTCTTATCTGACCACAACACTTTCACCCAGTTCTCCTTTGAAACATTCAGATGTTTATTCCGTCTCTCACTGTTAAAATAAACCCACCATTATAATAATACACTGATCATTTCTTTGTCAGTGGGCAAACATACAACATCAGCATGGGATCAAATCATTTTTTCCCTCACTGTGTGTGAATCAAATGGAAACAATTAACAATTTAAATGGTAATGGCACAAAAAATAAAAGTATGAAAGGGGGCCATTTGCTCCACTCTTATTTTTGTAGCCTTTTCATGAACTCATTCTTTAAAAAAAAAAATTTATTTGTTTTTTTTTAGATATTTGCAGTTTTGAGGTTCCATGAGAAAACAATTTCCCAATTTCTCAGACAATCCTTTACCCTCTGAGGTAGAGAGGATTCTAAGTGTGTGATGTCAAAGGGGGTTTATTTCAAAGTTAAAAGTAAAGTGCAATCTTCTATTTTTAGTCTACTGTACATTCTTTGACTCGCTCGTATAATTTGGTCTTAAGACATTTGTATAGAAATAGAGGAAGAGACCTGGGCAGAAATTCTCAGGCGGGTTTATTCCTCTTCTGTTTCTTACAGAGTCACAGAGTGATACCAAAGTCCCTTTAAGGCAAGTCATGTCACTCGGCGGCCATGTTTGAAACGCTACTCGGGCAGGCAAGTGCAGCTCCTATCTCTTTGAATGGGGAAACATCAAATTCTCCAAAACTGTTCACCAAGCTACGATTAAATTTCATATTTTAAATCTCCAAAGAAATCCAACAAGAACTGCCTCATAAATATGGTTCCTTGTGCTCCAATAGCGTTAAAAAAAAAACGCTTATTTTTTCAGCTAAATGAGCCAGTGCGCATGCGTAGTACTGAGTGCACGTCTTAGAGCGCCGATTGTTTCATAATGAATGTTGCATTTTTTCCCCTTTCAAAACTATACGAGTGACATGTCTTGGGTATTTTATAGTCTTTGGTGATACATAGAAAAGTTGTTCACAGACCACACTGGTCTAAAAGTAGACTGGCCCTTATAAATCCTGCCATTGACCCTGAATGCGATAGACTCCATTCTGGTCCTGCCACTATAGCGTACATGTTTTGGTCCTGCCCTCTCCTCATTTTTGTTGTCTGTTTTCAATTTTCTCTTAGTAATTTCCTCTTCAAAATTTAAACCCTCACCCCTCATTGGCCTGTTTGGTGCCTGCCTCATGATTATTTTCTACCCTGTTCTTCTGCTGATTTTATTGTTTTCCTCACATTGCTGGCCAGACGACAAATTTTACTTAACTGGAAAAACTCCCATCTCCCATAGGATTACCAAGACACCTTATATGTGACCCTGGACCACAAAACCAGTCATACGGGTCAATTTTATAAAATTGAGATTTATACATTATTTAACAGCTAAAAAATAAGGTTTGCTTGGATAGGACAATTATTGGCCATTGATACATCTATTTGAAAATGTGTAATCTGAGGGTGTAAAAAAAAAAAACACCTTTAAAGTTGTCTAGTAATGCATATTTAAAGTTCTTAGTAATGCATATTACTAATCAAATATTAAGTTTTGATATATTTACGGTAGGAAATGTACAAAATATCTTCATGGAACATATTCTTTACTTAATATCATAATGATTTTTGGCATAAAAGAAAAATCAATAATTATGACCTATACAATGTATTGTTGGCTATTGCCACAAATATACTTATGCTACTTATGACTGTTTTTGTGGTCCAGAATCACATATTTTATTCAATTTTAAAAAATGTCATTTCCTCTTCCTCTTCGGCCGACTACATCATTCTTCAAAATTTTGAGCCCCTTTTTATCATACAAACTTTTTAAATTTAAATCGTTTATGAATTCATGTTAGGCTCAGTAACATATAGACCAATTTGGTGTTTGCAAACAGTAATGATGTTTTTTTTGTGGACGTAGCCTATCTGGTGGCAGAAGATGACATTTTTCAATTAGCAGTCTATGGAAGCCATGAAATAAAAGAATAAACAAGGTCAATTTGAGTTTATATTCAAAATTCGAACTTCATTCTCGCAATACCGACATTATATCTCACAATTCTTATAAGAAAAACAAAAAAACTCATTCTCACTTTTCCCCCCTTTCCCCTTTATATCCCACACTTCTGGCTTTTTTTCCTCAGAATTCACAAACATAATTATTATGCAAGTTGATATTCTGATGATATATTTTTTCCATGCACATTTTACAAATTCCAAACCACATCAATCTTAATAACTATTATTAATTTTACATATAATTGTGTATAATATCCCTGATGGCACATAGACATCTCGGAGATGTCTATTTGACATCTGCATTTATCTGCAAGATGCATTTTGTTTTGAAAGTAAACTACTCCTTTAATAGTGCTTAAAATACTATGGAGGAAATGCTTGTATTGCAATTTTAACAGTTCAGTACAGACCTACTGATGTTGGTACTTTTGACAACCTTATTATATTGAAAACAGGAGGTCAGTGGAGACGAAATTAGATTAGTGCAGAGAATTTCCATGACAAGTCAAGTCAGTCAAAAACACTTTTTTTTCTATAGAGCTAAGAGAAATAAGACAATAGTGTCATTGTTTAGTTCATGTCAATAACTGTGATTTCATTCAGCATTCTTACACTTAGCAAATGAAAGGGTTTTCTCCAGTGTGATTTCTCATGTGGACTTTAAGGTTTCCGTGTTGAGCAAAACTCTCCTCACACGTATGGCATGTCTAAGACTTCTCTCCAGCGTGAGTTCTCATGTGCCTATTAAGGCTTATTTTATGATTGAAAGTTTGTCCACACTGTTGGCAGTTGAAGGGGCTCTCTCCACTGTGTATTCTCATGTGGACTGTCAGGTTTCCATGCTGAATGAAGCTTTTTCCACAATGTGGGCATGTGTAAGGCTTTTCGCCAGTGTGAATTCTCATGTGCCTTTTAAACCCTATTTTACGAGTGAATTTTTTCCCACACAGCTGGCAGGAAAAAGGCCTCTCTCCATTGTGGATTCTCATGTGGATTTTCAGGTTTCCATGTTGACTGAAACTTTTTCCACACTGATAACATATGTAAGGATTCTCTCCGGTGTGAGTTCTCATGTGAATATTAAGGTTTCCTTGTTGAGAAAAACTCTCGCCACAGTGTTGGCATGTGTAAGGCTTCTCTCCAGTGTGAAGTCTCATGTGCCTGGTAAAGTTTTCTTTTAGAGTGAAACTTTTTCCACACTGAGGGCATATGAAAGGCTTTTCTCCAGTGTGAATTCTTTCGTGCTTGTAAAGACTTTCTTTACGAGTGAAACTTTTTCCACACTGTTGGCAGGGAAAAGGGCTCTCCCCAGTGTGAATTCTCATGTGGACTTTAAGGTTTGCTTGTTGGGTATAACTTTTTCCACACTGTTGGCATGTGTAAGGGTTCTCTCCAGTGTGAAGTCTAATGTGAACAGTAAGGTGGGCTTTTTGAGCAAAACTGTGTCCACACTGAGGGCATGTGTAAGGCTTCTCTCCAGTGTGAACTCTCATGTGTTTGTTAAAGTTTCCTTTTTGACTGAAACTTTTTCCACACTGTTCGCAGATGAAAGTCTTCTTTCCAGTGTGAATTCTCATGTGGTCTTCAGGCTTTCCTTGTTGATTCAAACTCTTTCCAAAACAAGTTTTTTCTCCAGTTTCGAAATCATGAAGATCCTCAGATTTATCTTCCTCTTCACTTTTATAAAGTACTACTTTCTCCTCTTTCAGTGCCATTTGGTCTAAGGTGAAAAACAAAGAAAAGTTAACAGCAGTTTAATGGCACAAGACAATAGATATCAAAACATTTAGATATCTAATGCATGAAAACCAACAACATGAACGCTAGGTCATATGCCTGCTCTGGAGGGCCAGTTGTTTAGTTCCAACTTGCCTCGATACACCTGGCTGAAGTTTCTGAAGTTTTCAATTCTGGCCCTTAAAACCATCTTACCCCTACAGAGTTTAGCTTTAACCCTAATCAAACACTTATATATGCTAATCAAGGTTTTCTTTATTACTAGAAAGCTAAAGGCAGGTGAGTTTATCTAGGCTGGAGCTAAACTACAGCAGGAAAGAGGACCTTGAGGGCCACCACATTGCTAACTTTTAAATTACTTTAAGACATGACTTATTATTAAAGAAAATGAGAACGAGAATTGTTAATAGTCATTAATACGAGTAGTTTTGGGATTCGGCAGGGCTTATTAACACTTATTTCCTATTAACTACGACTTTTCCCATACTAAATTCCAAATTTGCTGCTTATTAATAGCTAGTAAGGTACATGTTAAATTTAGGTATTGGGTAGGATTAGGGATGTAGATCAGGTAGAATAAGGCATTAATATGTGCTTGATTAATACTAATAAATGTACTAATATTCTAGTAATATGCATGCTAATAAGCAACTAGTTAAGAGACCGTAAAATTAAGTGTTACAGAAAACACACAAAAATTGTTTGGTATATCAAAAAGCTTTTGATAACTTTAGCCAGAATTGTCTGAAGATGATCTGGGCCAATTTTGGTCAAACAGTCTAGAGCAAGCTTGAAAAAGTCAATATTTGCAAAATTCAAAATTGCAAAAAATCTTCACCCGTAGAAATAAAAAATGTGGTATGCATTTGACTGACTTGATGCTACAAGACCTTACGCTTCAAAAGTTATTAGCAGAAATATGAGTTAGGGTTGTGCCGATAGACGATAGTATCGTATATCGACGATAGTCAGAGATATCGCCTGTTGCTGATGCCTTTGACGATAGTTAGACGATTATTATTATTATCCGTCAACAAAGAACTTAACTTTAGCAATGCAGCACAGAGAGTCTGTTCTAGGATGCTTCAGAAACTTGCCGCGGTATAAACACACGCATAGAGAGGGCACCGCGCCTTAACGCACCTCGCGCAGTGAGAATGGAAGATTTTCATCATCCAGTACAGTGGTACATTAACTGATTCTAAAGGGAGTGTTATATTATATTAGCATTGCAGTCATTAGGATAACAGAGGTAGTAAAACCTGGTTCAGGCTGAATTAATTACGATGTATCATAATCAGTCTGTATACAGTAAACATAAACATTCATCTCAGTAACGTCTATAGGCGTTAATTAGAATTACGATGCGATCAGATGGCGCTAAACATACGCACGTGAATTACACGCGCGTCACTTCTCCGCATTCAATATGAACTTAACTACAACATCACCTGATGACAACCTTCAGACATACAGCGGTAACATTATCGCAATATGACGGGTAAAGAAAGATTCATTCATTTACATTCTGGCACGCACATTTACAGCTCACTCACTGACGATAGCAGAGAATGAAACCGAAAGTAACTTGAACAACTCCGGCAGAACTATAGTCAACGCTCTGTACACGTACAACTTAATCATATGCCAAAATAAAGTCTACCTTTACAAAACGAATAAGGAATTTAGTACAGAGATAATTAATTAAATTAGCACGATAGTATCGTGTATCGGCGATCTCTCAGGCTGACGATAGGGCGATATGAAAATTGAGCATATCGCCCAACACTAATATGAGTGTAAATTTGGTCTATTAGTAGGGATAGAGAGTTTGACATAGGGACTCCAAATTTGCTATGGTTAATATTGACAGCGTCCTCTATCTGTGTGCCTAATTTCATAACTTTTACGAAAGCGGTTGTATGTGCTGCCATAGACTTCCAGAGTGGAAGAAGAATAAAAGAATATAGCTGCAATAGGGCTGGACGATATGGCAAAAATTTATATCACGATATATTTCTTAATTTCGGACGATACGATATAATTCGACAGTATTAAAAAGCCTCAGGAAAAAAAACTGCAGAGGACACACGCAATGGATGTCTGCACCTACAAATGTCTGCAAACTGAATTTGCAAAGTCTATAATACCTCCAGGTTCCTCCTATTAAAATTATATATATATATATATATATATATATATATATATATATATATATATTTTTTTTTTTTTTTTAAATAAAAACAGTACCAAAAAAATAAGGTTCACTTTTTATTTGTATTTAGCCTTTACAAACAAGAAATGTGAAATAAACTGTCAAATAAATAAAACTCTCAGACATTTAAACTAGAACAGGCTGATTATTCATTTAACTTGAAACAACAAATAAACTGCTTCAGCCAGGATAAAGAAACAAAAATAATAAAATAAAATAAATAAAGAGTGAGAAACAACAAAAACATATTGCTCTGGCCGGAACATTGTTGATGACACCCTATGACAGGTTTCTGGCAAGAAATACAAGCTGGTCTACATTATCTGGCTATCTGGCTTCAGTGATGCCCTTTTACATGTGACAATGTTGCCACCTGTACTAAAAACTCTCTCAGAGGGGGAGCTTGTGGCTTGAATGCACAAGTAATGTTGTGCCAGTTGGCTTACTCTGGGGAAGTTCTTTTGATAGACTTTCCACCAATCCAGAGGGTTTGAGTCATTGTCAGGATCTGGAGATGGAAGGTAGTTGCTGAGCTTCCTCTCAACTGCCTGCTGTGCACTCAATCCTTCTTCAGAGTTAGTAGTAGTTGTGGGCCTGTTTGCAAAAAGGCTAGCCAGAGACCGCTTTGTTTTCTTGGCTGGTGCACAAGCATCTCCCATGGCTTCTTTTGTGGACTCCTCTTCCCTTACCACATCAGCTCTCTCTCCCTTCAGCATCTCCCACACAGCTCTCTCTTTGATGTATTCTTAAATCTTGGGTCAATGAGGCAAGATCATCATGGTTGGGTCATCAACCATGTTAAGGTATCCCATCACTGTTGTCTTTATGGTCCTGGTGAGCTCTGTGTCATCCTTTGACTCCTTCAAGATGGAGGTGTTGAAAAGATGCATCACTGGTTTTAGGAATGATACACTGACATAGGATTCACCAGACAATGCATCAGTGAACTCAAGGAGTGGGCTTAGAGCTGCATCTGTAGACTCTAAAACATCTACATCTTGCCAGGTAGGAATCAGTGGCCTGGTCTTCTTGTCCTTTGAGAGGACCTCTGTGATGGCCCTTTTCTGCTCCAGAACCCGCTTTACCATTTGTTGACGGGAGCCCCATCTTATTGGTGTTTCACTGATGAGTTTGTGCTTTGGCAAGTGATACTCCTCCTGAGCAGTTGCCAGGTCCCGTTTCTTCAGCCACTACCTTTTTACAGACTCCAATAGCTCTGTCCACTCGCTTGTCTTGGTTAACTTTCTCTGCAAACAGAGAGAAAAAAAAACAAAAAAACATTACATCAATTATTTTCACATCTGATTTAGCAAAAAAAGCTAACATCTGTTCCCCATGCCAGTAAAACACATTTGAATAGAACTGAGAGACCTGTGAATAATCTATACAAATATGTATGTCTTGACTAAAATTCCCTATTAAAAAAATCGCTTAAAAAGTGGGAAAGAAATCATAATAAAAATAATGCCACTAGGCTAACTAATTATTAATCCTCTTCCAGAAGGAGATGCTGTTTCCCTCATTTTCCTGGTAACATTTGGACACAAAGTAGCGCAGTGGTCATTAATTACTAAGGAATTATAGTAAAAAATGAAATGAAAATGACAGAAACTTTTCTGAATACAGTAAGTTTCCTTTTTAGACACATTCATAAAATAAAAAAAACAGCGCCACATTTTGACTGTGAAACGTGCAGTGCTCATGTTTATTTAACTAAGTCAAAGACTTTTTGAAAATCTATTTGAAGCGGCCAGAGCTGATATTATGGCGAGCATTTGCATGAACTGTGTATTACTTACCAATGGCAGAGTTCAATCGATGCCCCGAAGCATTGTAGTCTTGTCCATCCATTCAACTCAGTGGCTTTGATGATATTGGTCCCGCTATCTGTGGTGATGCAGACCTGTTGCTCCTCGCTGAGTCCCCAGGAGGCGAGCGCATCTGCAAGTCCGGCTGCAATTGCTTCGCCCGTGTGATCCTCTGGAAAGTAGACCGTCTGGAGGCATAAGCTGACAAGATTCCAATCTTTGTCAATAAAGTGGACTGTCAGGCTCAAGTACGGTTCCGGGGTTCGACTAGATCAGAGGTCAGCTGTGGTCGCAAAATACGACACTGACTTAAGATGCTCCTCCACCCTGTCCCTAACTTCACTATAAAGTGCAGGTATAGCCGGCCCGTGCGTGAAAAATATTTTCGACTAGGGAGCTCAAATCGGGGGTCAATGACTGACATCATTTTCCTGAAGCCCACGCCATCCACCATACTAAATGGCATCATGTCCTTAGCCAAGAAGTTTGTAACAGCCCTAGTAATGTCTTTATGACGTTTAGACTTTTTTATCATAAGGTAGGAATGCAGACATTTGTGTTTACTTCATTGACATCTCTGGTTTCAGTGTCAGGGAGGGGGGTGGTGGTGATGGTGATGGTTCAGGCACAGGTTGGCTTAAACCTTTATGATGCCTCATCTTCTGACTCTCAGTATGTTCTAAAGGGTGGAACTGCTTCAAATGGTGGAACAGATTTGATGTGTTCCCGCTGCTAGTCGGCACCACTTTCCGGCACATTTTGCAGAGCACCGAAACCTGAAGTTTATCCGAACTTAAGAATCCAAACCACTTCCATACCACTGAATTTGCCTTTCCTTTCTTGTCAACAATTTCGTCTACCTTTTTACTTGCCTCATCTGCATCTCGGTCAGGGCCAGGGGTACTCATTTTGTTGCTAAAACTTCCCGCAACAGAGCTTAAACAACTACTGCTGAGCGCTGGCAGCGTGTCTGTGATGTACGTCATCACGCAATTCTGTTCTGCTCTTTCTGACGGCTGAGCACTGAACGCCATTGAGTGACAAATGCTAATGTATGAAATAATATATATATATATATATATATATGCAAATGTATTAGGGTTGGGCGATGTCGACCAATTTGGCATCGTACGATGTCTAATGTGAAACATCGCGATGGACGATGGCATCGTTTGCGGGGGGCGGGGGTGAGGGATGGTTGTTGTTAAATAATTTATTCATAACGAATTAATTAATTGTAGCCTACCGTGTCCACCAGTGCTTAATTTGAGCCCGATCCTGTTCTGGAAAATGTCCGATTTTGGATTTTTGCGTTCCGGTATTTGTTTTTAAAGATCCGGCATTAACAAGTGCATTAGATCGTGACAGTGCGTGCGTGCAGACGAGACAGAGCAAGCGCGGGTTTATATAGATGCATTTGGAGGATGTGTGTTGGTCCTTAACATATTTTCGACCAGTCAGCTTTTTTAAGTTCAATAACGCTCTCATTGTTTGCTTACTGCTTAACCCACTCTCTCCAAACGCATTTACTGAGCAGCAGAATGTTTAGAGAGAAAGGGTAATATCAGAAATAATACCAAATCAAGCGAAATATTATGTATTAACATTATAAACTCTATAAACATAGCTATAAGTTAGTTACCCTGACTCCAAAACGAATGATTTAAATGTAGAGGTATTTAGAATAGAACAGGAATGAAACAAAATATATAAAGTTAAGAAACTAAAACAAAGCGAAACTAAAAATAGCAGGCGTTGGGCTCACGCACCTCTGTTTTTCGGCACAAATCCAAGTATTTCCATATTCCCAATGTATTTGAATGATAAAGTGTTATTTATAATGTATAGGCTTTGTATTGTACATTCGTATTTCGATGGAAAAAAAGATATACTCTTGTTTTTGTTCCAAGCTCTGTTCATTATGGTAAAACCATGAAAAGGGCATATTTGGTGTAGTTTATTTAATCTAATTTAATTAAAATTATTTTGATTTTTTTCTGCTGTTTTTGTATGCCTCATTTATTAATGTAAACGAACTTTCATGTAATTCGTTAGGAGTTCACTGTAATTTGTATTGTGATCACTAACAACTTCCTTGTTATTATTTCCTCATAATAATAATAATAAAATAAGTAAAGATGCAGGAATTGAAAGCATGCATTTCATTTGGCTATATAGGGATTAAGTGTGTGTTTTTCGTGAGCGGGTTGCTGCTGCGGCGGGGGCGGGGCGGAGGATCGCGATGCCGGCTCAGCATCGTGATGTCTATTGGCCATCGGCGATGGACGATGGCATCGTCTATCGACCCAACCCTAAAATGTATATCGAAATATCGGAAATGTGTTTAAAAATCATATCACCGTTATTGAAGAAAATTCTATCGCGATATATATCGATATCGAATTATTGTCCAGCCCTAAGCTGCAAGCAGCAATTATCAGGGCCAACCACTACAGTACAAGGCAGCAAGTATAAAGGTGCGTTCACACCGGACGCGACTTGCGCAAATAAATTGTGCTATTCACGCGAAGTTGGACGCTTGAACATTTTAGTTTACTTGTCAGCGGGAAAGTAGTTGTAAGAGTTGTACCTCTTCACTCACCTTCTTCCAAGCAAGATCCTTTTTATTCCTTTCTATAAAAAAACAAAGATGTATCGTACAGCTCCGAGTATCCACAGACTGCAACGGTGATTTTGTCCTCCATTGTTGTTTAGGATTTCTGCCTCCGTCACTACTAGAGCGAGCTCCTGATTGGTTACCGCGGCGCGGAATTTCGCCAAAGTTCAGATTTTTGAACTTGCGCGATTGACGCGGCAAACGCTTCAACGCTCAATGCGCGCCGCTTAGTTCACGCAATTCGCGTCTTTGCATTGACTTAACATGCAAATCACTCGCGCTTGCCGCTTCATTCGCGTCCGGTGTGAACGCACCTTAAGACCAACTGGAGCAATGAACTGAAGTAATTTTAAGATTTTTGTCAAAATAGCAAAACAATTTTAAAAACAACCACCAGTAAAATTATTTAATGGATTATCACTTTAGACCAGAGGTGCTCAACCCTGTTCCTGGAGATCTGCCTTCTTGCAGAGTTCAGCTCCAACCCTGATCAAACACACCTGAACCAACTAATTAGGATCTGAAGGAGCATTTGATAATTATAGACAGGTGTGTTTGATTAAGGTTGGAACTAAACTCTGCAAGAGGGTAGATCTCCAGGAACAGGGTTGGGCACCCCTTTTCTTTTGACCTGTTATCAAATTGATGTGGTGTGTTCTGTGTGAGGTGACAAAAGATAAAATAGATGTAAGTTTTTTAAATTCCCATAAAAAATTGTCAAAAAAAAAAAAGGTTTACTTATGCCTGCTTTCTTATTTTTAAGTTTTGCATCTGAACAAATATTTAGACATGATCAATCACTAGATTTGTTTACATCACATCAAATTTGTTGAGTATCGATGAACACATCATTTACTGAATTTAACCCCCCAAAAAGTTTAAAATAAACAAGAACAAGGCAAACTGAACTGATATGAACAGATTTTGAATCAAGATTGTTGCTTGTCGAAATTGTTACTACTAACTTTTGTGCAAAAAAGAAAGGTACAAAAGTTTATTTCCTGTAATCCTAATGTTGTTTCACGTTCCTCACAAAAACCTAAAACATCCACTGTAGTAAGCAGTACATTAAGTAATGAATGAAAAGTGTTTGCTTTATGAAAATATCTGAAACATCTAGGTGTTTGAAAATATCGCACCTAACCAAATTCATCTGTGATAAAGTATGTTGCTGCTACATGAGTTCAAGAAAAGCACTTATCCTAGATCAGCTGCTGATGCTCTTTTTTACAACTGAGCTTTCGAGAAGATGTGAAAGCCAAAACAGTTGTTTTTTTGTGAACAATTTAAGTCACAAACATTCAAATGAAATCATGTATTTAAGTTGCATTTTGTTATAAATTTAGTGCCTGCTAGTAAAGCCATTTAAATGGAAAGCTAATGTAGACAGGAGCAGTAACTCAACCAATATAAAGTCAATACCCTTTAAATTGCGAACCACTGAAATAGCGAATTGAAAATACACCAAATGAAAACACGTCAACTGCGCAAAAACTTCAATGAAAAAAAGGTTTTTAAACTCGCATGAGGTGGTTTTTCAAGCAATTCGAAAAAGGAATATTTCGCAAAACAGCAATGGAAACTGGTCACATTCGATTAAATATAGCCAAAATCCCACAAGAATCCGTTGCCACGACCTATCGCGAGAGGAAATAATTACGTTTCAGTCGCATAACATCGGTTAATGGAAACGCAGTCATTTCGCAATACTTTTTAATCGACATTTATAAAATAGCACCAAAATAGCGCAAATCTGTAATGGAAATGCAGCTACTCACTCACATTTCAAGGTTCTCCTAATGAAAAATAATGTTTTTTTTTGTTACAAACTGTTGAGTAATTGATAGAAATTCATGGTTTTGTTTAATGACCAGCTATTGGGCTTAATGTTACACCAAATAACTATTTTAAGCTACTTATGTATTTTTGTTGTAATTAAATGCATGACATGTTGTAATATTAAACGTCCGGTGTGTACGCAGGATCTCCTCAGGTTGACGACAGCATTAGCATTTGTCTGGTCATTTGATCTTAACATGTCCGATCAAAAAATTCTTTCAAAAATGTCATTAATTTCTGTTAAGATTAATGTTTTAATAAGTTCAGCATTGAAAAATGAAAACCAACCTGTTTGTTGCTCAGTATCTTCAAGTTTCACCACAAACCTTTCTTCAATCTTCATGTCTTCACTCTCCACTTTAATAAACGCCATCTTTATAATAATACTGTGTCCCGTGGATCTGTGTTGCTTCAGCAGGAGTTTTCCTTTGTTTGGATGGTTTGTCCCTGTTTAAGATGAGAATAAATAACAGAAAGAAATTAACGGAAACTAAATCTTTGGGTGCATCTCAATCAGCTACCTAGTTCAGAAGTCAGCACAAAAGAGGCATTCATATTGGCATTGGTGGCACTGAACGTAAACAATGCCACTGAACCGAACAAAAAAAAAATAAAAAATTGCATAATTTGCTTATTATTGCTGCTGAAAATGATCGACTATTGTCATGTTTTGGGCTGTACTAATCGGTTGGACCAAAAAAAAAAAAAAACATTTGGAGTAGCATAGACTGCCAAAAGTTATCACAAATCATAGAAAAGAGAGCGAAAACTGAACCAGGATTTCCAGGACGAGATTCTTGACAACATTTGTATTTGCTCTTATCATTTCCAGTCAGGTAGATCAAATATAAGGCTAATAACTTATTAGTACCACCTGCATGGATCTTTACCATCTATTAACTTTGCTTTGTCAAAATATTGTGCCCTTTCCAGCTTACTAAGTCTTCTTTATATAATTAAGCAGCTTCCACATATTTTTTCTGTGGTTTAGACAGCATAAATTAGCAGAACAACATATCCCACAGTACACTAACCCTGCAGTCAATGCTGTTGTTGTTTACATCCAAGTAATTGAGACAATTAAGGGAGTCAGTCAGAGAGTTAATAAACTTAAATCACTGCAAAAACTACAAATTAATAAAAGAACAGGAAATTATTGAAAGCTGATTGGTATTCAATTTATATTATTTGTCAATCACATTTAATCCGTTAGACATGCATGGAAATTTGTGATTTGCTTTTTAAAAGATGTCATTAAATACATGGTTAGTTGTTAATGTTTGCACTTACACTGTTTTGCTCAGTTTGTAACGTCAGCATGCATGCGACTGGAAAGCTTTGAATCACTTAATCAATTTGCTAAGCAATTTCATACGGTTTCGAGTTTAAACTATTTCTCCGTTACTGTTGCAACGCACTATATATGTTGCGAAATGAGACGCATTTTTACTGTTTTACGTGTGTTTGCGCTTTATTCACAAAGTATGCAAAGATAAACAAACATAAAGCATTACGACATTGCATTCAATAATATTTCATTCATTTTACTTCGTATGTAAAGACTATACAATGAATGATTTATATCGATTTAAACATTATACATGCTTAGAACACAAACCTTTCTTCAGCCGAATCACACACTGGAGTACAGTGTAGCATTATGACAACGTCTTCTTCGGTGTTTAATGGCGGTTGGCATCCAAAAGGTTGCATTACTGCCACCTGCAGTCCATTAACTTGTCTTTTCATACTTAAATTCATCTTTCCAGCCCAGTAAACCCCTTAAAAACGTAAACAAATGTTTATTTTTTGATCACTATCCCCGCATTCTAATATAATTTTTACATTATACTGCCCCATATCTATTTCTTGATAATGGTGTTTCAGCTGCATTGGTGTTGCATTGAACTGTGCAATGTTTTCCTAACACATGAAGAATTCCATTTAATTTACAACGCCCTGAGTCTATTCACTACAACTGACTGTCCTTTTATTTGTCCTCTCTTATGCCTACTTTATTCTGAATCATGTACATATCTTCCTTTACTTTAATGATCCTGTGGATGCCCTGCTGAAACAGCTAAAAGCAGCTAAAAGCAGCCTAGGCTGGTTGGCTGATCTTAGCTGGTTTGAGCTGGAAGTAGCTGGTTTTAGCTGGTCAGCAGGCTAGTTTCAGATGGGTTTTGGCCACATAAGGGTCTAGACCAGCTAACACCAGCTACTTCCAGCTTAAACCAGCTAATACCAGCCAACCAGCCAAGGCTGGTTTTGGCTGTTTTTTTTTTTTCAGCAGGGAATGCAATTAGTAGCCTATAGCACATAATTCAACTGCATTAACATTTAAGCTGTCTAAGCAGATGTTCTCTTGCTAATTCCTATTTCATATTTAGGGATGTATACTGCAGACCCCGTTACACTGTAAAAAACTGAATACTGTCCTTATACTTACTTTCCTTATATTTATAACTTTTCCCCTGGTGGAAAAAAAAAAACAGCTAAAACCAGGGTGGTTGGCTGGTTTTAGCTGGTCAACCAGCCTCATTTAAGCTGGTCATAGCTGGTCAGCAGGCTGGTTTTAGAGGGGTTTTGGCCACTTTTCCAGCCTTACCAGGCTAGACAGGCTGGTCTTAGCTGGTCAGGCTGGGAAACCAGCTACTTCCAGCTTAAACCAGCTAAGACCAGTCAACCAGCCTAGGCTGGTTTTAGCTGTTTTTTTTTTTTTGTTTGTTTTTTTCTCAGCAGGTTCACTGATTGTATCTATAATTCTGTTACATCCTTTAATTGACAGAAGATCCAGATCAACTTTCAGAATTTCTGTCAAAGCCACAATGGCATTTCACTTTTTTGGGGTTAGTCCAACTCTCTAACAAATAAGCCAAAATGTGTCTTCATTTCCTCCACAGCTAGAGTTGAGTGTTCAGTAGCTGCATCGTAACACTGGTGTAAATCAATCATTTCTGTTATTGGATGACCTTCTCAATAAAAGCGCAACACATGACAGATATCAGCTACTATGGCAGAAAAAAAAGAAAGAAAGAGGAGAGCCGCCAGTTGCTGAATTTCAGGGCTGAGGGGGCACAGTATCTCTTTTGAGTTTGTCTTGACAAAATCGAACCGACAAGATCTAAAAGCTGATGAATTTACTGCTGTGTCAGGCATTCCTTTTTTTTTTTTTTTTTTTTTTGTATTTTTAGTATTCTGACATTGTAGCCAGGAGACTATACTAAGGGCCAGATTTACTAAACAGAGCAAATTAGCGTTAGAATGCCATTCCATAAAAGCACTGATGGGAGCAGTGTTGCCAAGTCTACAGTTTTCCTGTGAAATTGGGCTAATTTAACACTATTGCCGCGGGTTGTTTCTCATGTCTGCTGGTTTGAGTGACTCCAATAAAGTAATATTTAGCCCTGAATAGTTTGGGGCAACTTTTGAGTGGCAATTGGGAAGGTTTTGTAGCCAGACAATTGAAAAAGCAGCACAAATTACCGCCTGCTTTGAGACATGTTTTTAGGCGTTAAATTATAGCACAAATACCAGTCATTTGACAAGCGCAAACATTAATAAATTGTTTTGTGTGAATCATTTTAATACTCTGCTCCTATAAATTTTGCATTTAAAAAGGGAAACTCCTACAACTGCATATTCAATAAGGTCAGGCACAAAAATAATTGTGTTTACCCCTTTTCAGCGATTATTCTTCACTGCACCTCTTTAGTAAATCCTGACAGTAAGCCCAATATTTTAACGTCAAGCTGTTAGTACTTCTGGCTCCATGGACTGCGCAGTCTTACATTAGCACAACAATTTGCTGTATCGCTAACATAGTTTGACCAAACTTTGACCAAAACCCATCACAATCATTCCCTTTACTGCCTAATGGTTTGCAAGCTGATGTACATTTGGATAATATGATAAAAAAAAGAAAAGAAAAAGAAAACAACCATCAGTCTAATGACTATTTTATTTTTTTTTGCATGAAAATTAACTCACTTTTAAGATAAAAGTTTTTAGTGTGTTTCTCTAATTGAAAACGAAAATAAAAAATTTTTGGTGCAAAATGAAGAAATAGTTTTGTAAATGAATTCATTGTTTTTAGGAATCATCTTAGATTCAGAACTCAAATTTGATAAACGTAAACAGAAATAGTTGTTTTACATTAAAGGAGTAGTAGTTCACTTCAGAACAAGAATGTCCAGATAATGTACTCACCCCCTTGTCATCCAAGATGTTCATGTATTTCTTTCTTCAGTTGTAAGGAAATTGTTTTTTTGAGTAAAACATTTCAGGATTTCTCTCCATATAATGGATTTCTATGGTGCCCCCTGAGTTTGAACTTCCAAAATAAATCTTCAAAGAGCTCTAAGCGATCACAGCAGAGGAAAAAAAAGGGTCTTATCTAGCAAAACGATATACTTTTTAACCTCAAATGCTTGTCTTGTCTAGCCCGGCAAGACAAGCGTTTGAGATTAAAAAGTATATAAGTTGTAAATGTTTTTAGAACATAACCGATCGTTTCGCTAGATTTCGCTAGATTCCTCAGCTGGGATCATTTAGAGCCCTTTAAAGCTGCATTTAAACTGCATTTTGGAAGTTCAAACTCAGGGGCACCATAGAAGTCCATTATATGAAGAGAAATCCTGAACTGTTTTCCTCAAAAAACACAATTTCTTTACGACTGAAGAAAGAAAGACATGAACATCTTGGATGACATAGGGGTGAATGAATGATCTGTACATTTTTGTTCTGGAAGTGGACTTCTCCAGTTTTTTAAATGATCTGTGGGGTAATTTGAGCTGAAACTTCACAGACACATTCTGGGGACACCTGAGACTAATATTACATCTTGTAAAAATACATTAATACATGTCTACATTAATATAATAGAATACCATATATATTCCACATTTCTGTCACAATACCATGGTGCAATTAAAAGAGAAGTTCACTTCCAGAACAAAAACTGACAAATAATGTACTCGCCCCATTGTCATCAAAAATGTTAAAGTCGTAAAGAAAATTATGTTTTTTGAGAAAACATTTTAGAACTTTTCTACTTAAAGTGGACTTTTTTAGTGCTGTGCAGATTAAATGCAGCTTCAAATGATCCCAGACAAGGAAGAAGGGTCTTATCTTGCAAAATTATCTTTTTTTTTTTACAATACATATACACTTTTTAACCTTAAATGCTCTGTAGTTTTTCTCTTACTGAACTTTTTTGGGGTTAGTCCAACTCTCTAACAAATAAGCCAAAATGTGTCTTCATTTCCTCCACAGCTAGAGTTGAGTGTTCAGTAGCTGCATCGTAACACTGGTGTAAATCAATCATTTCTGTTATTGGATGACCTTCTCAATAAAAGCGCAACACATGACAGATATCAGCTACTATGGCAGAAAAAAAAGAAAGAAAGAGGAGAGCCGCCAGTTGCTGAATTTCAGGGCTGAGGGGGCACAGTATCTCTTTTGAGTTTGTCTTGACAAAATCGAACCGACAAGATCTAAAAGCTGATGAATTTACTGCTGTGTCAGGCATTCCTTTTTTTTTTTTTTTTTTTTTTGTATTTTTAGTATTCTGACATTGTAGCCAGGAGACTATACTAAGGGCCAGATTTACTAAACAGAGCAAATTAGCGTTAGAATGCCATTCCATAAAAGCACTGATGGGAGCAGTGTTGCCAAGTCTACAGTTTTCCTGTGAAATTGGGCTAATTTAACACTATTGCCGCGGGTTGTTTCTCATGTCTGCTGGTTTGAGTGACTCCAATAAAGTAATATTTAGCCCTGAATAGTTTGGGGCAACTTTTGAGTGGCAATTGGGAAGGTTAAATGCTCTGTAGTTTTTCTCTTACTGAACTGTTTCATCCAGTACAAAACAGTTAGGGTATCCTACATCCCTGCAGAAGTGTTTGCAAAGTGAAATTTAGTGATGGGTCGTTCTTGAACGATTCGTTCATTTTGAACGAATCTTTAATGTGACTCGGGAAGAACGAGTCGTCTTGGGGAGTGATTCGTTCAGTCGCACATGCGCAATTGCGCAACTATGAACGAACGACTCAAACCCGAAGACTCGATAATAGCATAGGTAAAGCGTATGAGGCTGTCACGTGATGAACGAACGACTCAAACCTGTACAGATAGAGGTGAGGGAGCTAATCATAGACTGAAGACCCAGGTAAACAATGAATTAACCTTTTCTGTTTCTAATAGTATTATAGTTTTGTCTTGTTTGTAGTGTAATCAACGTTTGTACAAGCAGTACATGTGTTATGAAAGTAACACGTAGCTTTTTAATTATATTTTGGTAAAATGAACGAAATGAACGAAATGACTCGAAAAAAGATTCGTTCATTTTGCTGAAGGAGACTCAAAGATCTGAGTCGGTAAAATGATCCTAACTTCCCATCACTAGTGAAAATTTGTAGATGATTAAACACCCTAAACGAAAAAGGTAAAACTTCGATTTAAACTTAGAAAATTGGAGAGTTTTGAGACACACCCTAACTGTCTTGAACCAGAAAAAACGTAGTTCAGGCAGAGCAAGACAAGACGAGCATTTGAGATTTAAAAGTATATAAATTGTAAATAAAAAAATAATAATAATAACCTATCGTTTCGCTAGACAGGACCCTTCTTCTTCAGCTGGGATCGTTTGAAGCCGAGTTTTGGAAGTTCAAACTCGGGGCACGATAAAATTCTACTATATGGAGAAAAATCCTGGAATGTTTTCCTCAAAAAAATCTTTATGACTAAAGAAAGAAAGACAAAAACATCTTGGATTGATCTGTACATTTTTGTTCTAGAAAATGAAAAATGTCTTCATGGAAAAGCCATCTAACTGGACCGTTCCTGGCACAGTGTTTGTTCTGTTGAAAACGCTGTTTGTCAAGTCAAGTCAAGTCACCTTTATTTATATAGCGCTTTTAACAATACAGATTGTGTCAAAGCAACTGCACAGTAATTAAACAGAACAATAGTGTGTAAGTAACGCATTATTGTAGATAATCAATTTTCAGTTAAAGGCAGTTCATCAATGAATTCAGTGATATCATCGTCAGTTCAGTTCAAATAGTATACGATATCGCTGGAAGGTGTCCCCAACTAAGCAAGCCAGAGGCGACAGCGGCAAGGAACCAAAACTCCACAGGTGACAGAAATGGAGAAAAAAAAAACCTTGGGAGAAACCAGGCTCAGTCGGGGGACCAGTTCTCCTCTGGCCAGACGAAACCAGCAGTTTGTACCAATGTCCGATTGTAGAGAACTCATCAGGTTCCTGTGGTGTAGCGCCGATGGCCGTTTGTAAACCAAATCAACAAGAAATTTGTTCTTCGCTATATTCAAACACTTCTTTTCCAATGTGGTTGTGTAATCAAGACCGATCAGAAAGTAAACACTGCTATTTGAGCCAAGCACAAGCGGATAAACAGTCCATGAGTCGTGCTGTTTAGTTCCACGCCTTCTCATTTTATCAACCCTATTTTATCAATCATTTATCACCCTAGTGTGGATTTTCATGTGGACTTTTAGGTTTCCATGCTGATCGAAACTCTTTCCACACTGAAGGCATGTGTAAGGTTTCACTCCAGTGTGAATTCTCATGTGCCTGTTAAGGCTTCCTTTATGATTGAAACATCTTCCACACTGTTGGCACATGAAGGGATTCTCTCCATTGTGTATTCTCATGTGGACTGTCAGGTTTCCTTGTTGAATGAAACCTTTTCCACACTGGGGGCATGTGTAAGGCTTTTCTCCAGTGTGAATTCTCATGTGTCTTTCAAGACCTATTTTACGAGTGAAGTTTTTACTACACTCTTGGCATGTGTAAGGCTTCTCCCCAGTGTGAATACTCATGTGCCTGTTAAGGCTTCCTTTTTGAGTGAAACTTGTTCCACACTGTTGGCAGGTGTACGGACACTCTCCATTGTGTATTGTCATGTGCCTTTTAAGACCTATTTTTCGAGTGAAACGATTTCCACACTGTTGGCAAGAGAAAGGCTTTTTTCCAGTGTGAACTCTCATGTGGACTGTAAGGTTTCTTTGGTGATGGAAACTTCTCCCACACTGAGGGCACGAGTAAGGCTTCTCTTCTGTGTGAATGCTCATGTGAACTGCAAGGTCTTTATATTGAACAAAACTCTCTCCACAGTGTTGGCATATGTGAGGCTTTTTTCTTGCGTGAATTCTCAGATGCCTGGTCAAGTTTTCTTTTAGGGTGAAACTCATTCCACACAGAGGGCAGGTGTAAGGTCTTTCTCCGGTGTGAATTCTCATGTGCTTGTCAAGACTTATTTTTTGAGTGAAACTTTTCCCACACTGTTGGCAGGTGAAATAGCTCTTCCCAGTATGAATTCTCATGTGGATTTGAAGGTTTCCATTTTGACAGAAACTTTTTCCACATTGAGGGCATTTGTAAGGCTTTTCGCCAGTGTGAATTCTCATGTGCCTTTTAAGACCTATTTTACGAGTGAAACTTCTTCCACACTGTTCACAGGAGATAGGATTTTCTCCGGTGTGAATTCTCATGTGGACTTCAAGGTTTCCTTGTTGACTGAAACTCTTTCCAAACTGTAAACAAGCAAAGTCATGTCTAGTTCCTGTCTTTTGAAAATCCTCATACTGGTCTTCCTCTTCAAATTCATTAAGTACTTCTTTCTCCTCTTTCAGTGGCATTAGGTCTAAGGTGAAAAAAAAAACAATTAAGAGTTAGCAGAAGTTTAATGGCACAAGACAATAGGTATCAATACATTTAACATATGTTTATACGACACTGTTTTTAACTAGAAACATAAATTTAAATAAATTCTCAAAGTAGCATAACTTTAGACTGGAGCAATGAGCATGACAAAAGATTCGGGTGTGCAGAAAGGTAGGTGTCTATCAGGGTGTGGGGGCAGGGTTCAGAGATGTTCACAAGTCTTTAACTTGGAGTCCGAGTCAAGTCTGAAGTCTTTACCTGGAGTCCGAGTCAAGTCTGAAGTCTTTAACCTGGAGTCTGAGTCTGAAGTCTTTAGCCTGGAGTCTGAGTCAAGTCTGAATTCTTTAACCTGGAGTCCGAGTCAAGTCTGAAGTCTTTAACCTGGAGTCCGAGTCAAGTCTTAAGTCTTTAACCTGGAGTCCGAGTCAAGTCTGAAGTCTTTAACCTGGAGTCTGAGTCAAGTCTGAAGTCTTTAACCTGGAGTCCGAGTCAAGTCTGAAGTCTTTAACCTGAAGTCTGAGTCAAGTCTGAAGTCTTTAACCTGAAGTCCGAGTCAAGTCTGAAGTATTTAACCTGGAGTCTGAGTCAAGTCTGAAGTCTTTAACCTGAAGTCTGAGTCAAGTCTGAAGTCTTTAACCTGGAGTCTGAGTCAAGTCTGAAGTCTTTAACCTGGAGTCCGAGTCAAGTCTGAAGTCTTTAACCTGAAGTCTGAGTCAAGTCTGAAGATTTTAACCTGGAGTCCGAGTCTGAAGCCTTTAACCTGGAGTCCGAGTCAAGTCTGAAGTCTTTAACCTGGAGTCCGAGTCTGAAGTCTTTAACCTGGAGTCTGAGTCAAGTCTGAAGTCTTTAACCTGGAGTCCAAGTCAAGTCTGAAGTCTTTAAACTGGAGTCCAAATCAAGTCTGAAGTCTTTAACCTGGAGTCCAAGTCAAGTCTGAAGTCTTTAAACTGGAGTCCAAATCAAGTCTGAAGTCTTTAACCTGGAGTCTGAGTCAAGTCTGAAGTCTTTAACCTGGAGTCTGAGTCAAGTCTGAAGTCTTTAACCTGGAGTCCGAGTCTGAAGCCTTTAACCTGGAGTCCGAGTCAAGTCTGAAGTCTTTAACCTGGAGTCCGAGTCTGAAGTCTTTAACCTGGAGTCTGAGTCAAGTCTGAAGTCTTTAACCTGGAGTCTGAGTCAAGTCTGAAGTCTTTAACCTGGAGTCCAAGTCAAGTCTGAAGTCTCTAAACTGGAGTCCAAATCAAGTCTGAAATCTTTGTCGCTGGAGTCTGCTTCAAGTCTCGAGTCTTTGGTCATGAGTTTGAGTCGAGTCTCAAGCCATTTAATGGCTCGCTAAAAAAATACCTCATATATTGACGAAGCTGTTTTATAGGCTACAGACAAACTATATGATCTATGATCAATGATCTGCTTTTTTTAAGGTGTTAAGATGTAAGGTTAATGTACATCCAGCCTGTTACTAATATGTTTTAATCCATTACCATGTTTTTCTGTAATCAAATTCTATAATAAGAGTCCTATATATGTGACACAGATACTGCAAAATCATACAAATAAAGTATTTCTTTCTGATATAAGTCAACAAAAAAAAATGCATAATACAGCATTTTTAGTCATTTTCACAGATCTATGGGAATGAGGATCATTTCGTTGGCTGTTTTTAGTACACTGTTGTCATGTAAACATACTTTTTTATATGTTAAGTGTTAACAATATTGTGAAAAGCAGCGGTTCTCCACTCTGGCCCTCAAGGTCCACTTTTCTGCAGAGTTTAGCTTCAACCTTGATAAAACCTTGATCACCTGCCTTTTTTCTAATAAGAGAAGACCTTGGTTAACATGTACAGGTCTGTGTGATTAGCGTTGGAGCTAAACTCTGCAGAAAAGGGGGTTTCAAGGGCCAGAGTTTAGAACTTCAGAAACATCCAGCAGGTATACTGGGGCAAACTGGAGCTAAACTCTGCCTCCGAGTCTTATTCTGCGAAGGATGACATCGAATCCCATTTGAGCATTCGAGCTTTAGAAATAAAGGCCTCTACTGCTCCACTAACCTGTTGCACAGTAGTAACCAGACACACTCCAGACAATACCTTTGAATATTTCCAAATGTTTTCATGGTTCCAATTTAACATCTACCAATTGTACTCAGAATAGAATTATCCACGTAAACACACCTTTATGAGTCACTGATTAAGCTGGTCCATTCAAATTATACATTTCTATATTTATGAATGGGTCATTGAGTCATTGAATCATTGACTCGATTCATTTAAAAAAACGGCTTCATTAAAAAAAAGCTAAATCATTCAGTAACAAAACACTGGAAAGATGTTCAGAAATATACAACTGTTCTGCTGTGATCTCCGTTTTGTCAGTCAATATTATAAAATGTACACTGTTGTACAAAAGTTTGGGATCAGTAAGATTTTTTACATTTTTTAAGGAATTCTCTTATGCTCAAGGCTGCATTTACTTGATGAAAAATACAGAAAAAAACATTAACTGTGAAATATTACAGTTTGAAAATAATGGTTTTCTAATTTATTCTTTTAATGCAAAGCTGAATATTTAGCATCAATAGTTCTGTCTTCAGTGTCACATGCTCCTTCAGAAATCATTCTAATCTAATTCTAATCATTTTAAGCCGGATCAAGTTCACTTGAATTAAGCCGGATCAAGTTCACTTGAAGGCAACATTTGTATTTAGCTAGTCATGTGATCTCAACATATCTGTCCACATAAGACGACTCGCAACATGTCAGATAAAAGCACTTCAATTAAAGCATTCATATGACATTCTTCAAAAAAAAAAAAATAATTCATTTATATAGAGCTGGACATTTTAAAGTGGAAGTAAAGCAATCAGTCAAGTTTACATTATTTAGTAAACTGATTTCCACTTTTTAAAAGAAAAAATCTGTTTTGTTAAAACTGGTTTGGAATTGCATCATGATTTGGTCAGTTACCCGTAGGCTCGGCCATATTGGAGATACTCGGATGTAAACGAGCGTAGATTGCACGGTAAATGTACTACTGAATACGTTGTCCTGCTAATTTATTCAGTCTTAACCACAGGGGAAAAAAAAACGTTTGGAAGTTAGAGTTAACTTAGTCAACGAAGACTACGACTAAAAATATTCATTAACAACTATTTTTTTCTGTTACTAAGACGAGACGTTGACGAGCTAAAACTAATACCTGATGATAAAAAGATGACAAAATGTTTGCTGCATCTTTATAAACAAGAAAAGACGGGACTAGAATGTTATTCGAGGACTACCGAATATTCAAAATACATCCTATAGGCTAACTGTCTTGTCTTTTAAAATGTGCGTCCCTGTCTTTGGATTGCAATCAGACAAGGGGCGTTTGGCAGCCGCAGTAGACGGATAGGCTAACAAAACCCGAACTAGCGATCAAAAACAATGGCCCCAGCACCTGAATAGTAAGGGATAGGGTCACCAGATGTCCCGTTTTTCCTGGGAGTCACAATTCGTAGTCGATTAAAGTGAGGGATTGCGAGAATCACGCTGATAGACACAAACCAGAAGTGCTCCACTTCACTTCTCAGTGCTCAAATTCACGCACAGTAGTCCAAATGTCTATTGTGTTGAGTATCTCACGTAAATTTAGTAAATTACGGCTTAAGTGAATGTAAACAGTTGTGTGAAAATTGAATGTGTCATTATTACATGCATAAATTAGTTTAATTTGTATCGCTACCCAAAAATGAAATTTATTCCAGTTTTTCCAAACTTCTTAGAAGCTTAATTGATTAAATCTAAAGAGAGAAGTAATGCCTATTTTTGTTAAGACGATTACATATTATATAGCTAACAAAATAAATGTTGACTAAAAGTAATGACTAAAAGTTGAGAAACATACATACATTTTCATCATCTAACACTGTGAAAGACTCAAACGACTAAAATGTGACCAAGACTATAAACAGCTAAATCATAAAAAGAAGGACTTGGTGAACAGGAAAGTAAACTAAAGTTAATAGCTGGTAAAGACACATATGAGCAATATTAATTAACATATTAGCCTAATATTTTGCCTACCCGAACTGAAATGATAAGAACAAACACAAATGTTGTCAAGATTCTTGCCCTGGAAAACTTAGTTTGGCCAACCACAAATGCTTTTTGTTCCATTTTCGCAGTTTTTTTGCACTCTTCTCCTTGATTTGTTATAACTTTTGTCAGTCTATAGTACTCCAAATGTTTTTCCCAGTCCGACCGATAAGTACAGCCCAAAACATGACAATAATTGACCATTTTCATCAGCAAAATATGCTAGTTTCGTTCAGTTCAATGGCATTGATCACGCGTTGCGAAAACACTCTATAGCTTTTGGAGCAAGGGTGCCGCCATCTTACAATACCACAGCGTGTGACGTCACAGGGTCGAGAAAACAATATGCGTTTAAGTGGACACTTCTTATTTGTGTTCAAAAAGTAAAGAAATTCTTAATACTTCATCAGTCAATGGAGCAATCCAACTCTGTGAGGCCACACACTGTGGTATTGCAAGATGGCATTAATCATGTGCATAGATTTACTCATGTTTATATATGTAAGGAATAATTGATGACGGGCCGTAGAATTCTTAGAAAATAATGCACACCCGAGGTGGTGATGCGGTCACGATGTCGTTTTTAAGTTGTTTATCGTCAGAGATGCGCTAACAACATTAGCGCAAATGCTAACGTGAGTGCTAACTGTATGTGTGTGCGTCTGTGAGTGAGAGAGAGCGAGAGAAATAGAGTATGTGCTTTCCGTACATAATAAAACGTAATATTGTGGAAAAAACATGGACATAATGTGTCGTTTTTATCCTGTTGTTTACCGTATGTATTAGTTTTGCCAGTGTCACTGTAGCTTTTGGTTATTTTGCTGTTTTGGGCTATAAGGACCTTTGAAATAACTGAAATCATATGTGACCCTGGACCACAAAACAAGTCATAAGGTTAAATTGGTTATAAGGTTAAATAAGGTTAAATGACAAAACTGAGATTTATACATCATATGAAAGTATGGTTTGTTAGGATAGGACAATATTTGACTGAGATACGTCTATTTGAAATCAGAAATCTGAGGATGCAAAAAAATCAAAAAGACTGAGAAAATCACCTTTAAAGTTGTCCAAATTAGGTTCTTAACAATGCATATTACAAATCAAAAATTACATTTTGATATGTTTACAGTAAGAATTTTACAAAAAAATCTTCATGGAACATGAACTTTACTTAATTTCTTAATGATTTTTGGCATAAAAGAAAAATCAAAAATTTTGACCCATGCATTGTATTTTTGGCTATTGCTACAAATATACCCCAGCAACTTAAGACTGGTTTTGTGGTCCAGGGTCACATATGGCGAAGTGATATAGACATGTACTGCGGTCAAAAGCTGCCTGGAACAACGTTCGCCGTGCGTTTCCCTGAAAATAATGCACACCTCCAGAACGTTCGTCAGCCAATCAGATTCAAGCATTCAACGGCCCTGTAGTATAAATATATATACATATATATATATATATTACTTTTTGCTGTAACGCAGTAATATAACGCATTACTAATAAAATTTGGGTAATATTGTACTTGTTACATTCTGAGTAACGCAAGTTACAATGACATATTTTAACTCAAAATTATGTGGTCAACTTACCAACACTGCAAAACTGCACCAGAGGAATGGTCCGTGTACGTTTTATTCGTTTGATTTCCAATTTAAAATGAAATAAGCAGAAATAAGAAAACGGCTCCTTTATTCGTTTTTTCCATTTTCTTATTTCTGCTTATTTCATTTCAAAACAAATCTGTGTATAAAATAGGTTTTTTTATTAACTGCTGCTGAAATTAGATGGTTAAGATGACGGAGGCGAACGCTACATTTGTGAGATGGACGCACTCCCGTTATTATCAGTTCATCGGAGAAAAGGACAAGAATGCATAGCCAGGTGCAATCTTCCAACAGCAAACTCTCAAATAGCACGAGTAACTCCTGGAAACACCAGGACTGGTGCCACTAACACTAAACTAGCGGAGAGTGCTGCGGGGTCGGAGAAGAGAAAGAAAGCGGCGGACAAGCACAGACACACAAAAAACAACAACAACAACAAAAGGTTTAACTAAATACAACAAAATCTGTTTCATCATCGTCTATATAAAAAACGAATAAATACACGGATATATATCTGACTTAAATAGCCTAATTAACAGATTAACCAAACGAAAGAAAAACAAATGAGTCACATATGTTGCTGAGTTATTTGGTTAATTTATGAGTGGAGCGCTCTACGAAAGTTAATGGAAAGGAAACCAATATGACAAAAATAAAAGTAAACACATTGCAGTTTCGAATGATCCATATGACCAAAAATGATTTTGTTGTTGTTGTTTGTTTTCGGTTTTTCAATCGCGCCGGCGTGTCACGCACACACATACAGAATTGCAACAACGCACAACTTAGAGGCTGCGTGAGAACATTACCGTTTGCTTTCAGTTTCGCTTTAAAATAGCTTAATTCGTTTTGGCTTGTTTAGCAACTTATATTCTTCATACTTGTCCTGTTAAAAAATGTTTTAAATAGCCCAAATGCGAGGTATTGTGTTTATTGTTTGTACATTATAACATTCCGCTTTATTTACCGATGTTATTAATATGCTTTTATTATTTAATTCTATATAGACCTACCAAATTACCCTCCACTGTATCTATAATGAGCAGCAAACAACTTTAAGCATTTTAGAATGTCTGCCCATACTTCTGTGGATATTTTCGTGAAAGTAACTCAAAAGTAACTAGAAGTAGTGTAACTCGTTACAATTCAGAGACAGTAATATTGTAATGTAACTAATTACTTTTAAAAGACAGTAACTAGTAATATGTGATGTATTACCATTTGAAAGTAACTTGCCCAACACTGTTAACTAAATAATGTAAACTTCACTGACTGCCAGGATCAAATGACTGAGAATGCAACCAACCTGTTTGTTCCTCAGTTTCTTCAAGTTTGACTCTGATTGCTTCTTCAATCTTCATCTCTTCACTCTCCTCTTTAATAAACTCCATCTTTTTAACAGTGGTGCGTGGGTCTCAGTTGCTTCACCAGGAGTTTTTTTTGTGTGTGTGTGTGTGTGTGTTTGGACACTTTCCTGTTTAAGATGAGAATAATTAACAGAAATAAACATGAATTCAATCTCAGTCAGCTCCCTAGTTCGGTGCAGATTATAAAAGAACACAATATATTTACACAATTATATTTAGCATTTAATAATTTGCTGATCACATTTAATTAAATAGACATTAATAAAAACGTTTGTGCTTTGTTTTGTTTATAGTTAGTTGTTAGTGTTTTGATCAGCATGCGAGGTGAAACTATCGCTTCGAATCACTTTCAACTGACTTTGAGTTTGGAAAAACCCCGTTTCTCTCGTCACTATATAGTATATCCTCTATCTGTCCAGTAATCTCGAGTAGCCAGGCCTTCAGACTGACTGCTGTCCAGTGGCTGAATTCGTGTTAACTGTAAACTGATTCACAATGTAGGGAGCGAAATTAGACGCATATTTCTTGTTACCCATGAGTGGATGTCCTTTATTTACCAAAATAACGTGTACTAAAGTTAGATAAGGTATTACAGTATTAAATTCGATCATATTTATTTCGTTTTACACCTCCTGTAAAACAGAATGAATGCTCTGAATTGATTTAAACGATATAAATGCTTAAAAACACAAACCTTTCTTCAGCCGAATCACAAACAGTGGAGCGCGGCGCAGCATTATGACGTCAGATCGCCAGCCCGAAATAAAAGTCCTGTTTTTGCAAGTACGATTATTTGGCTAGAAAGTTACATGTAGAAAACACATATCAGAGATATTTAGTGGTGAAATATACACTATGTTGCCAAAAATATTGGGACACTCCCTTCTACTTAATAGGTTTGACTACTTTAGCAACTGACATGAGCACAAATCATAATGTTTAGGCATATGATATTCTAGTAAATTGTTTGGACAGGACCCTTTTCTATTCTAGCTTGACAGTGCCTCAGTGTAGTTGGGAAGGTTCAAAATAAATTATTGATTCAGTCAGTGTGGAAAAACTTGACTGGTCTGCAAAAAGCAAAGTCCTAATCCCTCAATCATTTGTTTTTGCTTCCAACACATTAAATTCAAGAACTGACTGTTCACTTGATATAATAATGCTGTTATTATAACAGTTCACTGTCTGATATATATCAGACAATATATTGTAACAATATAGTCAATATGTAAGTGGCTTTAATGTTACAGCTGATTGCTGTTTGAAAGTTTGTGAACCCTTTAGAATTTTCTATTTTTCTGCATAAATATGACTCAAAACATCATCAGATTTTCATATAAGTCCTGAAAGTAGATAGAGAATCCAATTAAACATAAGTGAGAGAAAAATATTTTCTTTGTCATTTATTTATTGAGAAAAATTATCCAGTATTACTTATCTGTGTGTTGCAAAAGTATGTGAAACTCTTGAATTAGCAGTTATTTTAAAGGTGAAATTATCCCATCTGTGCAGACGTGTTTTCAGTCCATGCAACGACTTCCAAATATCAGTATGTGACCAGTTTTATTCAATAAATACAAGTCTATAGAAGTCTGATCATGTTTGCGGAAGTGAATCGTGCCACAAACAAAGGACATTACTAAGGACCTCGGAAAAAGAGTTGATGTTGCTCATCAGGCTAGAAAAGTTTACAAAACCATCTCTAAAGAGTTTGGACTCCACAAATCCACTCTCAGACAGATTGTGTACAAATATAGGAAAGTCAAGACCACTGTTACCTTCCCAAGAAGGGATCGACCAGCAAAGATCGCCCCGAAGGAGAACGTGTAATAGTCTGCGAGGTTGCCAGTGTAACTTCTAAGCAACTAAAGGCCTTTCTCACATTGACTAATGGTATTGTTCATGAGTCCACCATCAGGAGAACACTGAGCAACCATGGTGTGCATGGCAGAGTTGCAAGAAGAAAGCCACTGTTCTCCAAAAAGAAAATTGCTTGCTGAAGACCACGTGGACAAGCCAGAGGACTATTGGAGAAAGGTTTCATGAATGGATGAAACCAAAATACAACTTATTGGTTTAAATGAGAAGCTATTATGTTCGGAGAAAACACTGCATTCTAGCTTAAGAATCTTATCCCATCTTTGAAACATGGTGGTGGTGGTGGTATAATGGCTTGGGCCTGTTTTGCAGCATCTTGGCCAGGACAGCCTGCCATCGTTGATGGAACAATTCATTCAGAATTATACCAGCAAATTCTAAAGGAACACACCAAGACATCTGTTTAAGAACAGAGTCTCAAGAGAACGAGGGTTCATGCAGCAAGACAACAACCCCAAGCGCACAAGTCATTCTACCAAAGAATGTTTAAAGAACAAAGTTAATGTTTTGGAATGGTTGAGTCAAAGTCCAGACCCTTTAAATTAAAATGTTGTGGAAGGACCTAAGCAAACAGGAAGAAAACCAACCAACATCACAGAGTTTAAGTGGTTCTGCACTAAGGAATTGGCTAAAACTCAATGTTATTGTGCAGGACTGATCAGCATTACCAAGAAACTGTACCTTCAGTTACTGCAGCAAAAGGGGGTCACACCAGATACTGAAAGCAAATAATGACATAACTTTGCAATGCACAGATATGTAACACTGGATATTTTTTCTCAATAAATAAATGACAGAACATATTTTTCTCCTCTCACTTGTTTGATTGGGTTCTCTTCGTATACTTTCAGGATATGAAAATCTGATCTTTTGGGTCATATTTACGCAGAAATATAGAAAATTTTAAAGGGTTCACAAACTTTCGAACAGCACTGTATATACTAATCAGCTGCAACATTAAAATCACTTACATATTGATTGTATTGTTACAATGAAACTTATCAATGGTTTGGGATATATAGGGTTCACAAACTTTCAAGCAGCACTGTATGTTTTTCTGAGTCCTGCTATTTAATGCTCACCCCCTTGTCATCCAAGATGTTCATGTCTTTCTTTCTTCAGTCGTAAGGAATTTTTTTTGTGAGTAAAACATTTCAGGATTTCTCTCCATATAATGGACTTCTATGGTGCCCCTGAGTTTGAACTTCCAAAATGCAGCTTCAAAGAGCTTTAATCAATCACAGCCAAGGAAAGAAGGGTCTTATCTAGCAAAACGATGGGTTATTTTCTAAAAAAAAAAAAAAAAAAAAAAAAAGACGAGCGTTTGAGATTATAAAGTAAAGTATATAAGTTGTAAATGTTTTTAAAAAAAAGTCCATGGAGAGAAATCCTGAAATGTTTTCCTCAAAAAACAACATTTCTTTACGACTGAAGAAAGAAAGACATGAACATCTTGGATGACAAGAGGGTGAGTACATTATCTGTAAATTTTTGTTCTGAAAGTGAACTACTCCTTTAAGTGGTAGTAAAGCTCTTCTATAGGAATGTAGGTGTGCTGAAGGTGTTTTTATAGTGCTTTATTAATGTTGTCATAAACTCATAATACAAAATACTGAAACCAAAGATGCTACTCTCTCCTCATTACTGGAGTTGTTGGCCAATATTCAACCACAGTGATATGCATTCTTCCGACATGAAAATCCTTCAGTGGACATGCATTTCACCCAATCTTAACACTCTTGAGCAGCTTTGGGGGAATCTGTAGAGAGGAGCTGAGCAACACTCCCCATTAAAGACCAGGGCATGTAAGGAGGTCGTCCTTCAAGAGTTAAACAGGACAGATGTGACAATTTGTCATGAACTTCTACACTCAGTGCCAAGGTACAGAAGAGTGTACTTAAAGTTCTGGAGGACATACTAAGTATTAGAATATTATACATTTGCTGAATTAAATCTATAGTATAAGCATTTCTGCAGTCCTTCTTTTAAACAAAATTGGCTAATTTGCTTAGCTCAGGCTACAGAAAAAAGTAGTAAATATACACAATACGCACACATAGCGTATGTAAACAAAGTTTTATTTTGGATGCGATTAATCACGATTAATCATTTGACAGCGGTAATGTGAAATACAATAAGACTAAGCATGTCCAATGAGTGGGACTGCACTCATTCCTGCTAAAGGAAGGGGTTTAAAATCTGCTCAAAAGCAGCCAAAGACAGCGTGTTGATTAGTTTTAGGTTTGATTAAATCCTAGTCGAGTCTGAGTCTTTAAAGATAAAAGGTAGATATTCTTTTTTTTATGTACATTTCTAGTCAGTGTTTTTTCGAGTTAAGTATTGCCCAATTGTCATTTTGAACACTCTTACTCAACAAAGCCTTGAAAGGTACTGGAAATGAATGAATGAATTCTCTGGTTTAATCAAGCAGAATTTGCACAGGCGCAATATATTCAAGTTCAACTTCACAAAAGCGCTGAAGCATCTGTTCACTGCTGATCTGGCAATGGCATTCATCAGAAACATTTTGCTGTTCAAGTAGTTCGGACAAATCATCTTCAGCATCAGTGTCAATTTGATGTTGCACCTGAAGATGAAATCTCAGAATATCAGCATAACGAGTGGTGAACTCTTTAAAGAAGACTTGCAGGTTCTTCAACACACTGAACTAAAGCAGCAATACAATGTTTTTCTCCTAATTTTCAAATAAACAAAGACTTTGCATGAGGTTTTGCAGTGAATATTCTGTTCTAAACTCTCTGCAGTTTGTAAAGTACAGTTCCAAAGATGAAGACAAATTACAAAATAAAACAGTTCTTTAAAGAAACCAACAGAAGATAATCCAAATAGTAACCCATGTTGTGAAATAAGCAGAAACAATACCAGACAACTGAAGGGTGAACAAAGAGAAACTTAAATTGATTGACAAAGAAATAAAGCAAGAACAGATGTGCTGATAAATAAATGTCCATGGTGAAGGATGAGTGGTGGGAACCTAAAATAAAGGAAGCAGGAAAGTGACATTTGTTGACTGTAGGAACGATTTCAGTGACATTCAGTGACAGTGACATGAGCTCTCACGGAGACTCACAAGATCAAACATGACTTGAGAAGAAATTGACACAAAATAACTAAGGCCTCTTCCACTGTGTGGTACGACTCGGCTCAGCACGACTCCATTGCTTGCTTTTCCATTGCCGTTTAGTACCGCTTCAAAGTGGGTGGGATTATAGACTGATCCTTATAGTTGTTCTACCAACTCCTTTATTGACCACAATACAGCCATTTCTTTTTCCCAAGTTGCGTGTGATGGTTGTTTAAAGCAAGTGGCTGTTGCTGTTTGGTGTCTCGTGTAGCAAATTCAGTGGTAGCGATGATACTCTCTGAACAAACTGGTCCCTTTTCCACCAACAGGAACCTCTAGTTCAGAGCTAGTGCTATTGCTGGTTCCGAGTTGGTTCAATTGGTGAGCCTTCTAAGAACCGGTTTGCTTTTCCACAGGCTAGAGAGCCACCACAGAGCCAGGTCTTACAGCACTGAATATGTCTCGTCTTTCCCAGCAATGCTAGTACAGCAGCGGCAAACACAAACACACCAGGCTTGCTTGAGATGCATCGATGCCAAAGAGAGGGAAAAAAAGAGAGCAGATGACTTAAGGTTTTGAATTGCTCTAGTGGTACTTAGACGCCACACGCCAACCACTCGACACAGTGCCGAACAAGCCTAATGGCTTTGCGAACCTACATCGGCATCCAATCACAGCGAATCCAATGTGTTTAGCTGCAATTTCAGAGAAAGCCCTGTCAAAAGTTTCTGTTTGTCTTGTTGGTCACGATGACCTCAACCCCAGCCCCAGCCCCTGAAGCAAGTGGTTCTTACTTCTAGACCAGCAATGTTTTGGTGCTACTTAATTATGAACAACTTTTCCTAGTTCAGAGCTTGTGCTTTGGGTGTTCAAAAGACAAAGAACCAATTTGCAACTAGGCTCTGGCTCCGAACCAGCACTCAAACTGCTTTGGTGGAAAAGGGACATCAGTCATCTACAGTGCTTACACATCACATTTTAGTATCAGTATGGCTCAGTATGGAACCTCGACAGAAGTGGTACTAAAAAAGTACCAGGTACTAGGTACACTACACAGTGGAAAACCCCCCAGAAGTACCAAGCCGTACCAATTTGTACTATGCAGTGGAAAAGCGCCATCAGTCTTTACCTCAAATTCCTGGACGCAAAAAGCACAGACTTAATAAACTGTTTTAAAAAAAAAAAGCTTAACATCTTAACACAACTATACTGGTTCCAATCCAATCAATCCAAAAATGTAACATTTCCTGTTATGGTGTGTTCACACTTGTAATATTTGGTTCAATTAAAACAAACTCTGGTGCGCTTGCTTGAGTAAGTGTGAACGCTGGTGTGCACCAAACAAGCGGACAGAGACGCTAATAAGATGGGTTTCGGTCCGCTTACAAACCAACTCTGGTGCGGTTTGAATGAAACATGAATGCAACATGAAACAAATACTTTTAAAAGAACCAAAAACAGAAAGTAATGACAAGATGCGATGTTCTGCTAAATGATTTCACGAAGGGAACAATTGGTGTATCCAAAACAAAATGAGCAGAGCAAACGTAGAGCAATGAGGAGATAAAGTGCCTTTTGTGAGCTTTTTGAGAGTTTGCAGGTGGTGAAAATAAAATCATATACACGCAACAATGAGCGCACTTAGTCCAGCAGGTTTTTTTAAGTGTTTTCGACTGAAATTGGCAATCAGTGAATGCTTTAATCAAATGCACTATTTCCATTTGTTTGGAATGTTCTGTAAGTTCCGTCTAGAAATACACGTCATTCAACCCAACCAATCAGGTTGTGAACATATCACTATGCCTTTAGGTTCGGTATCTTTAATTTTGCTGTCAAAAATGCCAGTGTGAACACTAAGCAGACCAGGACCAAATGTATCATTTTCCTTGTTGGTCCTGACCAAATGAACCAAACGAATTGAACTACAAGTTAGATTTACAGTTTCCCATTACATCTACTTAAATGCACCACAAATCTCTGTTTGCTTGCAAATCAGTTAACAAGACAATAATAACATTTTTGCCTTTTGAAGCATCCCCCCTGTTCTTCAAAAATGTAAAACCTCTGCAAAGATTTTTAAGACTTCCTCCACCATTTATAAAATGTAAGACTTACAATGGACTTAAAGCTGTTGAAAGTGAATTTAATGCTACAGTGTACCTTCCTGACTGAGTGCACAAGAACATTTTTCAATTGCCTCTTTTTCTAAACCTCTTACCACACTCAGAACACTGCAATTTCTTGCCACAATGAGTTTGCAAATAACTTTTTCAGATCGATTTGATGTCAAATTCACACTGAAGACATGCGAAAAGGCCTCTCTGTGGTGTGAACTCTCATGTGTATCTGAAGGGTTACTTTCTGTCTGAAACTTTTTCCACACTGTTGGCATGTGAAAGGCTTCTCTCCAGTGTGAATTCTCATGTGAGTCTTGAGGTTGGCTTTTTTTGAGCAAGTCTTTCCACAGTGTTGACACATGAAAGGCTCCTGTCCAATGTGAGTCATTACATGCCTCTGAAGGTGATTCCTGTCTGTGAAACTCATTCCACACTGTTGACAGATAAAATAGTTTTCTTTAGAGTGATTTTCCATGTGCTTACTAAGGCCTTCCTTGCGTACAAAACATTTACCACATTGATCACATGTGAAAGGCTTCTCTCCAGTGTGAACTCTCATGTGAGCCTTGAGATTTCCTTTTCGATTTAAGGTTTTTCCACACAGTTTGCAGGTGTAAGGCTTCTCTCCGGTGTGAATTCTCATGTGAGTATAAAAGGTTGCTTTATGTGGGAAACGCTTTCCACACTGACCACAAACGAACGGCTTTTCTCCAGTGTGAATTCTCATGTGAATCTTAAGGTTATCTTTTCTTGGGAAACGCTTTCCACACTGTTGGCAGGTGTAAGGCTTCTCTCCAGTGTGAACTTTCATATGGATTTTGAGCTTTCTTTTTTTACCGAAATTCTTTCCGCACTCCTGGCAGGTAAAATTACTTATGATTTCAGTCTCCTCAGCTCTTTGAGAGGTAGTGTTTTCAGTCTGTAAACAACAAAATGATACTTCTTCAGTTATGAAATCATGTTGTTTCTCTTCTGTTTTAGTCAGGTCTTGACTCTCTACTTTCAGCACCATCAGGTCTAAACAAAAAAAAAAAAAAAGAGAAAGACAAATACGTTAACCCCAGTTTAATGGCATATGGACATAATGTAAAATGAACTGATGAAAATAGTCCAAAACAAAGATCACAACAGAACAGCAACAAACAGCAGTGTTTTGTTACTGAATGTTTCAGCAATTTTGAATGAATCTGGTGAGTCAAAAAGTTTCACTGCATTTTTTACCAACATTTCATATTTGTCTATTCAAATATAATGAATATGCATATTTATATATTTAAAACATAAATCTCATGTAGTCTGAGTAACGAATGGAGTTCAAACATATTTTAAAATGAATGGTGCTTTATAAATACATTTTAATTTGATTAATGTCAAGCCCTCTATCTCAAAACTCATTTCAGTGACAAAATTATATTAAAGGGATAGTTCACCCAAAAACGAAAATTTGATGTTTATCTGCTTACCCCCAGGGCATCCAAGATGTAGGTGACTTTGTTTCCTCAGCAGAACACAAACAAAGATTTTTAACGAAAACCGGTGCAGTCTAAATCCACATTACACCTTGCGGCTCGTGACGATACATTGATGTCCTAAGACACGAAACGATCGTTTTTTGCGAGAAACTGAACAGTATTTATATCATTTTTTACCTTTGATACACAGCCACGTCCATCTGTCATGAGCACGAGTTTATCATCCGGCTCGTGACATGTGAACGCGCTCTGGCGTAGTATACGCAAATGCTGGAAGCGATCTGTCGCATGTATACAACACTCATTGTTTACACAGAGCACAGAGATTGTGGGTATAGTGGCTATTCAAAATGGTAATTACTTGCACTTATCCTCATTGTTCAAACTGATTTAAAGCTAAAAGATTAAGTTTGCTTGCGCAAATTCATCCGGGACTTTTCACCGATTTCCCCTTACGGCGTTTGCGTATACTACGCCAGAGCGCGTTCACATGTAACGAGCCAGATGATAAGCTCATGCTCAGAACAGATGGACGTGGCTGTGTATCAAAGGTAAAAAATGATATAAATACTGTTCAGTTTTTCACAAAAAACGATCGTTTCGTGTCTTAGGTCATCAATGGATCGTCACCAGTCGCAGGGTGTAATTTGGATTTGTCTGTGCATGTTTTTGTTTACTTTTAAAGGTCTGGTGCCCATCCACTTTCATTATTTGTCTGGCAGACTGCACCGGTTTTCGTTAAAAATCTTTGTTTGTGTTCTTCTGAGGAAACAAAGTCACCTACATCTTGGATGCCCTGATAAATCATTAAAACATTAAATTTTCATTTTTGGGTGAGCTATCCCTTTAAGTTTTAAGTTTATCTGAATACACTGTACAACTCAACTAGTTAATGAAGTGTATTATTGATATTAGAGCTGCATCAGCTAATCGAGCCATAAAGATAAATATTTGCCACCTGTAACTACCTACAGGTTAGTCTGTAAAAGATTTATTATTATTTGCAATTATTTACATTTTTTTCCTTACAAGTTTGTTTTATGTACTGTCCTTTAGGCCTATCTATAGGCATGCTTGGACTGTTGGAGAACAAATAACAAATAAATGCATTGTACAAAGATAATCAAGTGTAACACTGCATTTTCTTCACTGTGTAAACTCAATATATATTTTAGAGATGCTTGGGGCCGATCACCGATTACCGATCACCAAGATCATGATCTGCCGATTGCCGATCACTGCCGATCACAGAATGGCAGGGGAATGGGAATCTTTTATCTATAATCTAGCAGAGTTTGCACCATTTGTAGAAATGAAACTAACTCTAAATTAACTATATTGAAAAAAAAAAAAAAACTCTAGAAATAGGCTACAGTCAAGATCTTGAAGAACCACCAAGTTAGGGTTGGAGACGATAGTATCGTGTATCGACAATACAATGCTGGGATGCTGGTTTAAGCTGGTTTATGTTGGTCCTTTGCTGGTTTATGCTGGCCCTTTGCTGGTTTATGCTGGCCCTTTGCTGGTTTATGCTGGTCCTTTGCTGGTTTATGCTGGTCATGTTGCTGGTCAAGGACCAGCATTAACCAGCCAAAGAACCAGCATGAACCAGCAAAGGACCAGCATAAACCAGCTAAAACCAGCATCCCAGCACCAAAACATACCGAAGCAGCATATGCTGTTTTTTTCACCAGGGTTTGACGATAGCAAGACGATTATTATTATCCGTCAAAAAGGCGCCTAACTTTAGCGATGCAGTGCAGAGAGTCGGTTCTAGGATGCTTCAGAAACTTGTCGTGATATAAACACACGCATAGAGTGGCCACGTCGCCTTAACGCGCCGCATGGGGAAGAGATTTATTTATATTAAAGTGCACCTCGCACTAGACTAGGCTATGTCCTTTGATATTGTAAATGTTCTTTGCTTGTTATTTGTAGCTGATTTTTAAGATGATGTAAGAATTATATTATCCAGCATTGCAGTCATTAGGATAAAGGTAGTAAAATGTGGTTTAGGCTGAATTAAATATGATATATCAGAATCTGTCTGTATATAGGAAACATAAACATTCACCTCAGTAACATCTATATGCGTTCATTAGAATTACGATGCGATAAAATGGCGCTAAACATCCGTGAATTAAACGCGCACCGTTTCTCCTCATTCTATATGGACTGAACTACAACATGAACTGATGACAACAATCAGACATACAGCGGTAACATTATTGCAATATGACGGGTATAGAAAGATACATTCATTTACATTCAAGCACGCACATTCACCACTCAGAATGAAACCGAAAGTATACTTTAACTTCTCCGGCAAAACTACAGTCAGCGCTCTGTACACGCACAACTTAGTCACATGCCCAATAACAAGACTACCCTTACAAAACTAATAAAGAATTTAGTACTCATGTTGCATGTTGCCACTGGTAAGCTCCGCTCTGCTGTTGTTTACCTAGGCACCGTGCATGCACATGTGAAAAAGTTGCGTGAGTAATTTACGTCAAGTGATCGGCTTTTTTGATCGGCGCTTTTGGGGTTCGCCGATCAAGCTATTTTTAGCCAATATCGGCCAACCATGATCGGTTGCCGATCAATCGGAGCATCACTAATATATTTCTTCTTATTCAAATTACAAAAGTGATTTAGTCAAGAGCAGTGAGAGATTTTCTTTCTCTTTTGTTTGATTAACATGAATGACAGCAGTAATATAAAACAGACTGCTATCACTCTAAGAGCTGCCCGGATCCAATTTACTGTTACACATGCGTTTTTTTTCTCAGCTGTTTGCTTTCACTTTCTTAGTTGTTTGCTTTCATCTACTGTTCATGAGGATACTTGCAAAGATGGGCATTTTGAGACATACGAGTGTGTGTACGTAACCATTCAAGGCCTATAAAGTGGAAAAAATACTCTGTTCAATACTCGCACGGCACGCTCTGTGAACAGTCTCTCAGACAGCACGTACAATAAAATGAGTTCTCTTTTGCGGGCTGACAGCATTTCAACAGCTTAAAATCACTCTTTTTCAAAACGCAATGCTTAAAAACCTCTGAAAATGGTAAGTGTTCATGACTACGTTGCTCAGCAATGGGACATGAGCATGTAACCCGTGATGATAGTTCAAAATCTTCACTTGTTGACAAATTTATACCAGTGTCTACAAGTATATTGCCAACCCATTATTTGTAACTAAATGTTTCTTACTCTCTAAATTTTATAAAGCTCTAAATATTGTTAGCTTCCAAGTAGCTTCCATCTGCATAGAAAGAAAATTATGTTTACAAGACACCAATACAACAAGCACAAGCACAACAAGCTCAGGATGAGAAAAGGAAAATCAATTGTAGACAAAAAATGTCCAGTTTTTTTTTTTTACAGTAAATGTACAGTTGATCACTTACATCTGTTTTTGTTAGAAAAAGTCATAAAGTAATGGAAATGTATGGTTTTCCACTGTTTTTAATTCAGAAGTAGATTTAGATTTCTGTTTCACAAAACAATTATTAAGGCTGTATATATTTAGCAGGACTCTAGAGTGCGTGCGACCTAATTTCTCAATGGTGCGACTAAAAAAATCTGAGGTCACACCGGTGCGACCAGCCGTTCAAGGGCAAAAAAAGAAAAACTACTACGTGAGACTATGAAAAAATATTTAGGAGCAGCATGTGCGACTCACCCGATCAGCATATTTGTGTTTGCGCTCAGGGGAGCTTCAAAGGTTTCTACATGTTTTTGCAACGCTCAGGAATGTATCGCAGACATATCTCATGAAGCTCTTAATAAACAAAGTGTAATGAAGCTCAGTGAAGCACTTTAAACACCAACACTTTTTCAGTAAGTTACCTTTCTTGTAAAATTGTGCTTCAAATAAAGAGCTTTATGTTTGACCAGATTGTTTGTTATTCATTTACAAGTCAATATTGCCTATATGGACAGCGCTTAATAAAAAGTGAACTTGTAAAACTGAGGTGTTAAATGCGATGCTATCAAAAACTAGGCTCACCAGTGCAAAAAGTTCATCTAGAGCCCTGTTTAGTAACGAAAAGTGTAACATGTTGTAATAATGAATGTGTAACATGAAAGTAAGATCTTTCCAGCTGCGTGTAATAGTATTTTTCACGTCATGTGATCTCAACATTTTAGTCCACATGAAAAACCAACCTGTTTGTGTGTCAGTATCCTCTTGTTTGACACTGAATGCTTCTTCAATCTTCATGTCTTCACTCTCCACTTTGATAAACGCCATCTTTACAATAGTGCGTCTTGTGGATCTCAGTTGCTTCACCAGGTGTTTTTCTGTGTGTTTGGACACTTCGTCCTGTTTAAGACGAGAATAACAGAAAGAAAAACATAAATGGAAAGTAAATCTCTGGGTGGGTCTCAATCAGCTCCCTAAGTAGTCAGCACACTGGTAATGGAGGCAGTCAGAGTGATAGTTAACGACTTTAAATTACCTGACTGGAAACTAGCACTATAAACTAATAAATGAGCACCATATACAGATATTTCTTATCGGGTTATGATTCATATTTGATATAAAATTACGTCTTTATTATATTTAATATTAACGGTTACACCTTCATCAAAACAAAACTGGTTTATAAAAAAGGTCATGTTTGTTCTCGTTGCATTGTTTTGAGCCGCCCAAGTATTGAAACTGTGAATCATTTTGCGAATCAATTGATTCAGCTCAGAATTTCATAAAACTCTGTTCATGTATCTAACTGTTACCACTTGCCAGTGACTGAATTCGTGTTTACGCTAAATGATTCACGATATAGGGAGCGAAATAAGACGCACTTTTTACGTTACTCGTGTGCAGAAGCGCATTACTTCATTACTACAAATATGTTAAATATGATTAACACAAGACATTATTAACAACAGAATAATAATAATAATAATATAACATAATAAAGCACTAATGTGTAAATGCTCAATAACAAATAATTCGTTCTCCATCGCCTGTGAAAACAACAGAGTTGATTGAACGGTTTGTATAGAATAACACACAATAAACGCTTAAAAACACATACCTCTCTTCAGAACAGATACAGAGCGCGACTCATCCTTATGACGTCAAATCGCCAGAACAAAACAAAAGTCTCGTTCACACACTGCTGTCTAAAATTACTGTCCAAATGCACAGAATACAACAACAAAATCTGTAAAACAGTATATTTATGAAAATTATTAAATGGATGCTGCCTTTTTAAGCAATAAAGCCCTCTCTACACCTACCAACATTTTAATTAGAGTTGCTTTACAGCAGAATTTAATTCTGTCTGCATCACTGAAATTTTTATGTAATATCGTTTAAACAATCTGTTCTGTATAAAGTGCTATAGAGATAAAGGTGACACACTTATAGCAAAAAAATTAATCAATAATATGGCATAACTGTAATTTTATTTATGTATTAGTTTTTTTAAATAGTAAAACTAACACTTTAGGTGTAGAATCTTCTAAAACTTTCACTTTTGAAATTTAAATGGTTTATGCTGATGATACACTGGGCAACTTTTTGAGCAATTTTATCGGGCAACTTTTTTTGAGCAATGTTGCTTGGGCACTTTCTCATTGAGAATGGGTAAAACATTCCTATCTGGAAAATTTAGATCTGTTGTGGGCTCTGTATCACACCTGGCTGCCTGTTTACGGCAACATTTGCCAAAGTTGCCCAGCAACATTGCTCAAAAAGTTGCCCAGTGTATCATCAGCATTAGTTTCTCTACCAGCCAGTCCTGCAATGCTTTCCAAAAATAATTAATCTAATCTTCCAAAAATACAAATTTCATCTAAAAAATATATATATATATATGTTTTGTGTTTTCAACAGACTGTTTGCGTAAATTACATAGCTCATTTTCAAAATTATTTTTTTAATGTAGAAATTCATTGGAAGGATATATTTAATTTAATATTTTGTAATCCGTAATAAGGGTAAATTTGAAATACATTACATTGAAATACATACATTATCTGAAGGTTTTCCATTGATGTATGGTTTGTTAATACAATATTTGGCTGAGACAACTATTTGAAAATCTGCAACCTGAGGGTACAAAAAAAAAAATCGAAATATTGAGCAGTATATTGCCAATAAAAAATTAAGTTTTGATATATTTACAGTAGGAAATTTACAAACTATCTTATTTTTACTTAATATTCTAATGATTTTTGACATAAAAGAAAAATCGATAATTTGTGATCCTGGACTAGTTTTCATCAGCACAAGCATGCTTATTATACAATACATGTTGTCTTAACATTCTTAGACTCTATCATTCATGTTATAGTGTAAACACTATTTTTTTTATTGCATCATTTTCTAGAACATTAAAAAACATCCTGGTGTTGTGAGACATTTAGATGCAATGAAATGAAACGTAGGCTACTTCATAATGTTTCACTTGATGTAGTCAGGAATTATGTTTTGGAAAAAGTCTAACTAGTAAAATGTGTACAGGTTATGTGACAGTAACACAAAAACAGCGAATGCAAGTAGGCTAATAAAAGAACGACTATATACTGTAAATGTCTCCTCTGTTGGAAGCCGTGCGTCACATCGTGTTCTTCCTCTGATGGAGGTAAATATAAGCCTTATTCCTCACAGTGCGTCTTCTTCCAAAAACGAACAGTAACCGAGATGAACTTGAAAAGTCTCGCTTGATTTTTAATATGAAAGCGAAAGTAGCTTGTGGGCGTGATCAAATTAAAATTAAAATGAATTTGCTCCAACTGGATAAACTGGACATTGGTTTCATATGGATTACTTTATCACAGAATACTTGTTTTTGATAAAACTTAAAAGTAGCAAGTTTTTTTCTAGATGTATCTCTCATGTCTCTGGATCGTCTATTTGCTGAGTTCCAGTTCATTTTAATGACACATTTCTGAAGGAAAATCATGGAGAACAACGTGGCAGACAACACCCTGTTTTTTTTTTCCCCCAAACTTACAATCTTTTGTTTTTATTATGAGCATATACAAATAAAAGTAGACCCTTTAAAAATCCAATTGATGTATTGCTCTTATCTGTACGATCAAAAATTATGGTGGTCATGAATTCCCTACCTTAATTATGAATTTGACCACATTTTTTGAGGTGGTAGCGCATTCTGCTGGCCGTATTGAGTCTGTCAGGATGCGCTACCTTTGTGAAAAAGGTTTATTGAAGCCCAAATACCAAGTTCAACTGTTGCATGCATTAGCTAGTGACTGGTTGCTCACTTAAGCTAAGCAGGCCCAAACTTGGTCAGTAGAAGGATGGGAGACCCTTTCTGGAAAATTAGTTTGCTGCTGGAGGTAATTTTAGTTCAGCCAGCAGTGGGTGCTCATTCCCTGACAAGTACTGTATGGATCCAAAAGTCCAAGTATAACAAAAACAACTTCGGACTACGAAAAATAGCAACTTTTTCATTTCCCATGTAAAAAGAAGCATCCTTCGGATCAGGCAATAAACTGGCCTCCTTACCTTCTGTGGTTATGAATTTACCTCCTTAATTTAGCCTGGCGAGCCAGACTTACATCAAGATGTTTAGTCTGGAAACTCTCCATAGACGCGGCTTCCTCCGAGGGGCGGGATAAACGGTTGTCTCTCAAAATCCCTATGCACGCAATAGGATAGCGCTTCAACCAATCAGAGCAACGAAGAAGGTGACGTAGTCAGTGCGACGGAAAATAATTGATGGGAAAGTGTTTCGCGGTAAAGTTTGATGAAGAGATTTCTGTAAGCGACCAAATGTTATTGTAATGGAGCCTAATGACTGTTGCCGTTTTTGTGAAAAAAATATGAGAATTGCGGGTGTGCTTGTACATTCAGCAAGCATTTTCGATAAACAGAAGAAACAACTAAGTATTGCCGAGAGACTACTGCATGTCGGAGTGGCAGTAGTTAAAACATCGATAAAGTCGAATAGGATTTGTAAGGTGTGTCTCAATCTTTTATCGAGACTTGAACGTGACTTGCCGGTGTACTGGAGATGGGTGGAGGATGAAAAGAACGAGGAAGCCTCCGCAGTAGAAACAATTACAGGTCGTTCAGATAAAAGAGAACGTGAGCCTACTCCGTCGAAGACCCCCAGGGCCTTGAAGAAGTTCTGCCATAAACCTGCAAGTCCTGGAAGAGCTAATATTCGACGCAGCACCACCGAGGTATGATAGTTGTATTGTTACTTATGTTTTAACATCGTTAAGAACAGCCTGATTTTCATTACAGATATGTTGCCCACCAGTTACCCTGGGAGCAACATCATTTATTGATATGTTTACTTGTACTAGACCTGTTTTCAAACGCTTTAACTAAAGCTGTTTATATATTCGTGTCTGTCAGATGATTATATCAAGGGCTTTGTTTTTAAAAATTCTGTCATACCATGAGTAGCAGACTGAGACAACTTGTGAACTTTGTAGTAGCCTATTGGAAGTACAGACGTTGCATGGTCTTGATAGCTTATTTAGATCTTTACTGTAAAAGTAATGATATGCTGCAAAGTTACTCGAAACTTCATAGACCTATTAACAAACTTGTCAACATTGCTGTGAATGTAGTCGTTGAATGCATTACTCTACATTGTAGATTTTCACAATTAATAATTTTCACATTAGAACTGCTTCGACTCGTTTCAGGTCATCATCAAATGCCCTAAACAAAAGGTGTGCGAGGCTGAGGATGCTTTGATGGTGAAACACATAAACAACAAAAAATGGAAAGCGGCGGCCAAATTAATCATGAAGCATGAGGAGCTTCTTAAGGAAGTGAAGGTCATCATCCTTACAGTCATTGCAAGTGAATGCAAAACACTTTGCGACCCCAGCCAGAATTTCATGTTGTGGAGGTCTTCAGCAGAAGATTTGAGATCTTTCTCAATTAGCAGCCTTGAGTTAGACCTCCAGCGCCTCTCACCACTCCTCTTGTCTGTCTTTTCAACCATCACAAACCACTCGCGTCCTGTCACCTGTGCTGCTGCTGCGATTGCACTGAGAGGTAGAGAAACCCGTCTCTCAGCGTTCGCTCACTACATAAATTGCATTCTTCAATATGGGGGTGTGAAGAAGGCAGTGTTTGAAAGGCTCAGCAAATTTGGCATTTCAACGGTGCACAAAAATGCTATTGGAAAGCAGAAGGAATTGTCTAACAAATGTGGATTTGGTCTTTGGCATCTAAAGAGGCAAAATGAAGAATTCATAACTCTGGAAGCTGAATGTCAGTCTGTCAATCAAGGACAGAACAAAACCTCCATAGACCACAGAAGTGAGTCTGAGCTGTTACTCAGTGATGTCTTCCGAAGCATGGAAGATCTTCAATTATCAGGTGAAAAATAACACATACAGATACACACTCACACTCACACACATAGAGATACTTTCATGTTCAAGATATGTAAGTGGTTATGCTGTCTTATATCTATGTGTCTAATGTATGACAACAGATGAGGTAGCTGAAAGCAGTGCCGTAGAACATGCTAGACAAGATGAAGAGGTGAGGATCACATCAGAGGTTGTTGAAGGCAGTGCCGTGGACCAGATTTCTGGACATGACGATGTGAGGATCACATCCGATCCGTTGACGGGGACATGGCCAACTCCACCACATACATATTCCTTAATTTTTGACAATTTGGATTTCTACATGCATGCACACCACCAGTCCACCCTACACAGCAACCGGTCAATACACTGGATACACCACATTGCAGTCCAAGACCGGATCCCAATATATCACCTGGCTAATGACAAACCACTTGGAAATCTTCTGCACTATGACCTGAATTTATCACTCCCTGCGAGGGTGAACAAATTCAAATGCGAAGGGAATACATTGTCCTTACCAGCAGAATCCTGACAACTTATCTCTCTGTATTCAAGCCATTCTCCAACGTGGTCTTGCGTCACATACCACATCAGTAGTCACATACCACATCAGTATTCAACAGAAATGGCACAGCGTTCCACTGATGTAAGAACTTAAGATAATACTACATTAACACCTTTACCAACTAATTTTAGTGTAACAATTTGAATTGTGACTTTTTCCATGTACAGTTTCCATTAGGACTGCTTTTTAAAGACGAAAACAAATCCGCTGACCTGGCAGAAGTACTTCAACACTTTCAGAAGACATAAGCATGAATTAGAGTCATACAATTACTTCAAATCTAATTACTGTGAGCAGTGGTTCAAAAAACAATTGCCTCTGTCTTCATTGTAGGTATGTACCGAAAGGACCGGATGGACTGTCAGCAATTTTGGTGGGAGGTGACAGGCTCTCTGAAGCAAATAGCAGAAATCTACAGTGGGCCTATGCAGATGGTATCAACATAGAGGAGCGATTAGATGGCATGGAGTTCATGTTTGAGGATTGGCATGCCATTAGGGTGCTATTCGGAGTAAGTAATCTATCACAATGTAACATGGTTTGCTTGAACTGTTATATTGATTCATTTATTTACAGTTTTTTACAGAGGCTAGGACACATTTCTCAATACTTAGGTCACTTTTGCAAAACTCTTGACACAGTGAGCACAACAGAAGTCTATGTGAGCTAAACTGTGGATCAATTATCAATCATTGTTTTTGCACAAAATGCATTCAGTGACTACATCTCTCAAATTTCATGAATTCTTTTCTCACTCAGAAACAACAACTGCCAAAAATCTTTGTACGTACAGGACATTTTGCACATGCTTACGTACTGTTTTCAAAACTGTTAAACTTATGTTCAAAACAATAACATAATGCAAAACTGAATAAGACAGCAAAATTCAACAGCAATATTTTATTGAAACATATTTCAAATCTAAAAATGCGAGTAGATTAGCATTACTATTGTATCTGTATCAGTGGATGGTGTGTATACAAATTCTTGTATTTTGGAATTACTTAGTGCAAAAAAAATAAAAATAAATAAACAACATCAAATATTGAGGAATTCTGCATCATGTCTGATTCATTCCAGTAACATATATTGCAGTTATAAACAATATATATTGCAATTATAAACAGAGATGTCCTTGTTTTACACAAGAAAACACTGTGTAATGCTACATGTTGTTAGTGTTTTTTAGGTCATTGTTTTGTGGGTGACAAAGTGTGTTTGTTGGCTGTCAACCTTTGCTAGTGTTCTGGAAGAATGAGTTTATTTGAGACCTGAATAAAGTGTTTTGGTAGTTGTAGTGCATTTTGAATGTGAAATGAACTGCTTTGCCAAGCTGAAAGTCGGTTAGGAGAATTGTGTGAAGAGTTTTGCAAAAGTGACCTAAGTATTGAGAAATGTGTCCTAGCGTCTGTAAAAAACTGTAATTTGTTCATAGTTGTAGTTCAACAGTATTATGCTGCAGTGTACCTTGCTGCTTTGTAGGCTGCCTTATCCTTTGTTTTGGTCTTACTGTTGTCTTTCCCTTTTTAAAAAAAAAACTTAGATCCACTTCAAAGTTTTCTTCAGCGAGAAATCTGCAAAGGAACATGGGACACTGTGCGCCAACATGACAAAGTTGAGGTACAGCTGCTGCATTGACACTGAATTCATGACTTTTCCGCTGCAATTGAAACATTGGCCACTTTGGCCAGCATAAAATATTTTGTGCTTGCTACCTAATGTTATCTAAATTGTTGACAATGTTCTCTGCAGTTTTGCTGTTACACAAACTCCAGTCATCCTGTACATATTTCCGAATACACCATGAATTTATGTTGTTTGTGGTGGGATGGGATGGGCCATCAGGAAAAGCCGTGGTTCGGTGAATTTAACAGTATGGTACGGTATTACAAGTTTTCCAATTGTACTGTCACTAACTATCCCAGAATGTGATGTTTGTGTGTTTGAAACATGAAAGGTGGGGTGAGAGATGACTGACACATTTAGGTCTGTTTGTGTGTGTGTGTGTGTGTGTGTGTGTGTGTGTGTGTGTGTGTGTGTGTACGCAAGTGTATGTGTACTTGTATACCCACACCCCCATATGTTCAAAAGGAGCGTTATAGTGATACATAAAAAATGTGTACCAACTATTGACTAACATATGTATGTGTCACAAGTGCAGCAATGCGAAACAGGGGCCCCACAGTGCCTACAACGCATACAAACATTTTTTCATCACAGACACAACTGCGTTACTTGTGACGGCAGCAATGGAGCACTTTGGACTGCAGGATGTAGCAGGTAAACAGGGTGATATCAAATGGGACAACAATGCTTTCAAAATAAAGTGTGTGGGGATGAGGAAAGATTGATAAGACTCATTTTTTGTTTTTTCCGTGTGACTTAGAAATCCCTGAATCGTTTGTTCCAGAGGAAATTGCATCTGGATCAACAGATGTAAGGCGAACGTGGTTGCATGCTTAATCTGCAGAGATTGTGGAAAAGTTCATCCTGCTTGGGGACGTGATAGAGGCCAGGACAGGTCTCTGTGAAGCTTCTGTGACATCAACAGAGACAAAGCATTACCCTTGTCGAGCACAGGGCTGTAAACAGGTATACGCATATATCAAAGCCAGAGAAAACCACGAGCTTAAAAAGCACAACTTGGATGTTCCTTCCAAAACGTTGTCTGAGAATACGACACTGTCCAATCGAGACCACAAACAAGAACACACTTTGGCAAGGCTAAGCTTTAGCTTTTTGATTTTGGACATGCTTGATGCGATAAAAGAGGGTGACGGTGAAAGACTATTGAGGCTGTACAAAGTTGCCATGCTGTATTACAAAGGCTATGGGCACAGCCACTATGCTTACAGTACTTTACTCATGACACTGCAGGTGAATGCGTGTCTGACCCCTCGGTTGTCGCATAGTGTGATCTGGAACCGGTTTTGGAACAGCAAGGGAGGGAATGGAAACAACATCCCCCTAGACCTGCATTTAGAACACCTGGGTCTGGGTCCAAACCTTTCTGAAAAATCAGCAAGCCGGATCAGCCAGTCCATTGGTGTTTTGAAGGAAATGATGGAGAAGGTGGATGGCGATTTGGGTATGAACAGGCCAACTGGCACCCATCGTGCCGAGCAGCAGACACAGGATGTTATGACTCTTATAGAAGTTTTCAAGGCGGGTCAATTGTTTACAAAAATACCTGGCAGGGAATTTCAGGCCTACCCTAGATTTGACAAGAACCTTTTGCGCAAAATCAAATACAAAGATTTGTGGCAGTGGATGAGGCTTAAAATGACGGAGTGGAGAAAACTCAAAAAGTAAATCACACACATTTGTGGTTTCCTATCTTGTCTGTAGACCCATTGTGAATAATCTGTAGTTACATAATCTTTCATTGTTAGACAAGGCACATGTTCAAAATCAACAATCTGTTCCAAAGAACTTTGACAATGGATAAGACTAAAAAAAGAAATGGAGAAATGTGAAAGGTAATTACACTTTATCTTTGTTTGTTAAGCTTGTATACAGACTATTTGAAAATAATCTGTACATTGTTTCACCTATTTTTATTCCTGGTCAAGTTACATATTTAAATGTAAAATAATTTGTATACACAATATTTTCAGGTTTTTTGTTACTTTCATTTTCACCCCTTTTTCTATTGTATGTAAATGTGAAATAAAGACTTTGACAATAACTGTAAATATATCAATCTCAAACTTTATTTATATACAGTCATATGACATAAGTTTGGAGAGAGTTCATGGTGAACTTTCAAATAAAGGTTGGTGGTCATATGTTCAACTTTTATATACAACTGTTATATACGGTGTGTCATATATACAAATATTTAAAAATTGCTTTTAGGCATCAGTCTGAACTCCCCAAATGTGTAAACCCAGATTCAAAGCTGCTACATAGTGATGGGGTGTCTGGACCAGACTCATCATCAAAATAACCTGTGTAATCTTGGTCAGGCACCACAATGTCCTCTGCAGGCAGATCAACGTCAGTGTATTCAAAATCTCCAAAGATATCAAAAAACACCTTTATAATTTTTTGTCCGTGCCTTTTACTAAACACGGGTAGGTTGTCCATTATGAAAGTAAGATCAAATATTTCTGCGCTACGCTCAAGAGCACAGTTGATCAGCTCATTACTAAAACCAGTGCAATCTGTGCTGTTAGTGTACAGATGTATGTTCTGTACTAAGCTGAGCTTGTACCTGTACAAAAGATCTCTAATCAACTCTTTGTGATCCTCTGTAACTTTCCTGCTTTTGACTGTGGCATGAACGTCTGAAGACATTTCGTATTCAGGTATTGCCAAGTCACAACCTGCAGAGCTGCACAAACAAACTGAGTGGCAGTATGAGCAGCACAAATGTCCTGGTAGAACGCTTTCAGTATGGTGCTCAAAGTGAGAGTATAACGCCTTCCTAAAGCAGCTAGTGGTGCCCTTTTTTAACAGTGTTTTAACACCCTCATCCAATCTTATCTGCTGCTTTACATTGTAAATAATGGCATGTGATGGAGACCCATCTCGCCCAGCCCTGCCAACCTCTTGTACTATGTCCTCCACATCCTCTGGTGAGCCATACATTATGACATGGGATATGTTGGGAAAGTTCAGGCCCATTCCGAGAGCTGTCGTGGCTACAACCACTCTGCATGCACCATCGCCACCTAATGAAGCAAGTACTCTACTCTTTTGATGGGGAAGTGTTTGGCTATGAAACATACCAATAAGCAAGTTTACTACCCGGTGTTCTGGATCCTTATCAACCCAGCAGTCATCACCAAGTTCCTCTTTTAGGTGACAGAACACCTTTCCACAAGTCGTCAGTGTACGGCAGTAGATTATTATTGGTGACATTCTTGGGCCGTTATCTCTCAGTTTTCTCACAACCCAGTTCAGACAGTCCATAGTATCTGAAGACACTGTAGTCAGGGCAAGCCTAATATTTGTTCGGTTTGGGCTTATGGTGACGTGAGTGGCATTCTCCAAATGCAACTGTCTTTTGATAATTGCTCGTGAATCCAGGTCCGCTGTTGCTGTCAAGGCCATTATAGGTGTACCTGAAGAACAAAGGCAATTGCATTAACACTTACAATACAATGTCATTATAGATTTCTGTTTAGCAAAGTGTTCACTTATGTAACAAAACAAATTTTTAGTAAATGATAGTCCATAGATAATTTTTCTGGGTTTATCAACCTTAGCCATTATCAGGGAGGAATGTAGTTAATTTCAGCATGGCAGCAAGTGTTTATCAGAGAAGGGCAGGTAAACAAGCTAGAGGCTTTCTTTATAAGAGAGATGATACTGATAATCATTAAGTCTTTAGTGGCTACTGCAACTGGCTCATAAAAGTCTTCACATATAAGCCTGAGTGTTTTTTTTTTAATAATATGCTGAAGAGAGGATCATGGTAATGTGTCTCACAACTTCCATACTTACCCTGTTTTACGATGGATCGCAGTTCTCCTAGCCTTGCAAAACTGTCTCTGAAGGCCTTCTCTCCTCTACAAGCCTTTCCCCTGGTAGATAAATCAACATACATGTACATGTTAAATATATCAAATTTGAGATAATAACAATGACTACCGAAATAGCAAAACACATTCTACATCAAAAAAATTTTTTTTAGGTCTGATAAAACTATTCCATTAGTTAATTGTTATGTGATGTCACTGCTGTAATGTAACATCAGACTCTTTAAAAATGATAGGTTGACAGGAAAAAACTAACCATACAACAGATGTCCAAGGCATACATTTTTATTTATTTTACATTTTTGTTTAAAATTAAGATAAAGCATTTGCCTCTGAAGATACACACATTTGACATATGAATTTTAATTTGGACTTTATTTGTTCTTGATATTTATGTCCAATCGTTATAAAAACTCATTTTTTGTGCCAACTGCTGTCAAAATTTTAAATAGTCATTTTTAACATTGATATGTGAGTCTGGAATTTTTTTATTATTGCAATGTTGTTATGTTGTAATTATTGTATGCTATGTAGGCTAAAACATATTTACCATTTGTACGTGAGATGTGCTTCATCCACCACAATTCCCAAAATGTTTTTTTGAAAGAACTTGGTGGACAACATATCTCGCCATTGCTTTTGAAGAATCCAGGATTCAGGACTCCCGTATAGCAACTGACATCGGCCGCTTCGAATGTCCCCCTGGTCGCCTTTGCCAAGTTGCATGGCCTTAAGTCCAAATTTTGTAGCCTCCTTTAACTGGTCCTCTATAAGCGCTATCAATGGTGAAACAACAATCACAAGCGGGTTGTGGCTGAGTCCCATGCGTTTTCCCACCAGCGGAGCTAATTGGTATATTAAGCTTTTTCCGTATCCAGTCGGCAAAACTCCAAACACATCTTCCTTTTTTAAAAATGACTTAAGTGCCGTTCTTTGCTCGTTTCTTAAAGAAAAACTTAACTCCAAGTCCTCCAGAGTCGCGGCCAAAGCCGATTCGAAAGACCGCTGTTCGACAGCTGCAGCCGCCATTCTTTGTTTTTCAAGTGGCAGCCGTCGCAACTCTGTCGTCATATGTTAAGCCCGCCCCGCCTACTCTATACGCGTTGTGATTGGCCTGACCCAATTTGGGTTTTTGCAGCTAGAATGTCTATTGAGAGTGTCTAGACCCACCTGGCTGCAAAATAATTTGTGCTGCCGCTAGGGTGCGTCTAGATTTCTAGGCTATCCTTAATTATGAATTTGAGCTAATTTATGGCGGTGTTAGCACATTCTGCTGGCCGTATTGAGTCTGTCAGGATGCACTACCTTTGTGAAAAACAAATCTATTAGATCAGCTTATTAAGGTGCAGCAAACAAGTTCAACTGTTGCATGCGAAAAATAGCGACTTTTTGAAAAATGGAGCTTCCGTAGGATGAGGCATTAAACTGGACTGACTTTATGTGGTCATTAATACCCTACCTTAATTATGAACTTGACCTCATTTTTTGAGGGGTAGTGCATTCTGTTGGCGGTATTGAGTCTGTCAGGATGCACTACGTTTGTGAAAAACTAGTTTGCTGCTGGAGGTAGTATTAGTCCGACCAGCAGGGGGTGCTCATTCCCTGACATGTACTTATGGGTCCAAAAGCCCTAGTACAATTAGGCAAACTCCGGACTGTGAAAAGTAGCAAATGTTTGATGAAATCTTTATCCGGCCCACGTAAAAAGGAGCGTCCTTCGGATGAGGCAATAAACTGGCCTCCTGACCTTCTGTGCTTATGAATTCCCCTCCTTAATTATGAATTTGAGCTCATTTATGGAGGTGGTAGTGCATTCTGCTGGCCTTATTGACCCTGTCAGGATGCGCTACCTTTGTGAAAAACTAGTCTATTCGGTCAGGTTTATTGAGACCAAAAGACATAGTTCAACTGTTGCATGCAGTAGCCAGAGTCTGGTTTTTCACTGAAGCTAAGCAGGTCCAAGCCTGGTCGGTACATGGATGGGAGACCCTTTATCGAATGCTAGTTTGCTGCTGGAGGTAGTTTTAGCCCAGCCAGCAGTGGGTGCTTATTCCCTGACATGTACTCTATGGGTCCAAAACTCTAAGTCTAACAAAAACAACTTCGAACAAAATAGCAAATTTTGATGAAGCCTTAAACCGACTTCTGTAAAAAGGAGCGTCCTTTGGATCAGACATTAAACTGGAATGACTTTCATTGATTCCCTACCTTAACTACGAATTTGACCTCATTTATTGAGGTGGTAGCACATTCTGCGGGGCTTTTTGAACCTGTCAGGATGCACTACGTTTGTGAAAAACTAGTTTGCTGCTGGAGGTAGTTTTAGTCCAGCCAGCGGTGGGTGCTTATTCCCTGACATGTACTGTATGGTTCAAAAGTCCTAGTATAATGAGGCAGACTCCAGACCATGAAAACGAGCAAATGTTGGATGAAATATTCATCCGGTCCACGTAAAAAGGAGTGTCCTTCGGATGAGGCAATAAACTGGCCTCCTGACCTTCTGTGGTTATGAATTCCCCTCCTTAATTATGAATTTGAGCTCATTTATGGACGTGGTAGCGCATTCTGCCGGCTTATTGAGCCTGTCAGGATGCGCTACCTTTGTGAAAAACTAGTCTATTCGATCAGGTTTATTGTGACCCAGAGACTTAGTTCAACTGTTGCATGCAGTAGCCAGAGTCTGGTTCTGAACTGAAACTAAGCAGGTCCAAGCCTGGTCAGTACATGGACTAAAACTACCTCCAGTAGCAAACTAGTTTTCCACAAAGGGTCTCCCCCCTAATGGCCCATTAATGAGACTGTGACTATTAGGTAAGGAACAATGTGAGAAGATTCAAAGAATGGAGTTTTAGATTATTTGTATATGATTTACAACAGTATAATCAAAACATACATAATGAAGGTCAAAGACACTTTTGACAAGTGAAAGTAAATCATATCTGATATTTAAGTGCTTGCTAAACTCATCATCAGTAGTCAAGGAACTTGTTTTACACTAGAATATCAGTGTAGTTGAATATCCGAAGTTGGTACAGCGTTCTCAGAGGAAAACCGTTTGAAGAGACTTAAGTGAAAGACAGCAGGATTCATCCGTTAAGCAGGTTTCAGATCGGCAAAAAACAACCAACAAAAACAAAACTTCTGTGAATATCACGAGCATATATATAAATAAAGAGACAGAGAGATTTTGTAGTCATAGACTCATGCATTTGTACTAATGTAAAAAAAACATTTTATATCTGAGAAACTAATAATTATTGTTTAGCACGTTAAACATCTATTCATGGACATTTATTAACAAATATGGCCTAAACATACACTCAGTGTAAACACTCATATTAACTTTACATCCTATATGATAAATAAATAAATAAATAAATATGATCTTATAAGATCATATTTATTAATTAATTTATGTTATTTATTTTTCTTTTAAATTGGGGAGAATAGGGAATCTCAGGAACATTTAACAATATTTTGTTATCAAATGTATGATCTAATTTAGTTCTTAATATTTGGGGGTGACCTTTTTTTTAAATGATTAAGTGGTTTCAATGTCACTTTCACAAAATAGTGAAGTTTTCTTCAATGTCAAATTTTGACCTAAGGAATTCTTTTGATGGATATCATTTATTTATTTTAAATCGAAGCTCTTTTACTTTTGGGAAAATTAGAAAAGAGAGGTAACTCAATCTTTTCTCTTAAAAACGATGTCTGTGTCGATTTGGTTAGAGTCTATTAATGAAAACACTTTTTAGCAACAAGTTGGTACATTTTACATTTTAGAATAAGAACCCAAACACAGAGATGGAAAAGAGAATGTCACGGAATAGTGAGAAAGAATTCCCTTGATTAATAATACCATACTTTTAGGAATGGCCACAACCGAACAACACCTTTATTTTGGTTCTCTTTAAGCAAAAAAGCAAAAAAAAAAAACAAAAAAAAAAACTTTATTTTGGTCTGGCGACGTGACGTCATAATGACGCGTCGCGCTCCTGCTGCAATGAAGGAAGGTATGTTTTTAAGCATTTATAATTATCTATTTATAATCTATACAAACCGTTCAACCAACCCTACAGTTTTTACACGCGAAGCAGAACGAATACTTGATATGTTTTACTGAGCTATATTATTCTCGTCTTAATATTTATCATGAGTAATCTGCTCTGCACTTGAGTAACGCAAAAGTGCATCTTATTTAACGCCCTATATCGTAGATCGTTTTATCGTAAACAAGAATTCAGTCACTGGCAAGTAGTGAATACATAAACGGAGTTTTATTAAACTCCGAGTCAACTGAATCAATTGATGCGCAAATGATTCACTGTTTCGATTAAGTGCTCGAATCACCTCACGAATGCTCAAAACAATGTAACGAGAATAACAAGCCTGACTTTTATAAACCAGTTTTATTCGGACGAAAATGTAATATTAAATATAAGCAACAGGTCATTTATACCAAGTATAAATACGAAATGTCTGCATAGCATGCTTATTTATTAATTTGAAGTGCTAGTTTTGAGTGTTTTAATCAATCAGGTAATAGAAGGTTGCTAACTGTCACTCTGACTGACTCCCTTACCAGTGCACTGACTACTGAACAAGTGAGCTGAGATTTAGTTTGCATTTATGTTTCTCTTTGTTAATTATTCTCATCTTAAACAGGAATGTGTCCAAACACACAGGAAGAACTTCTAGTGAAGCAACTGAGATCCACGTGACACTATTATGAAGATGACATTTATTAAAGAGGAGAGTGAAGACTTAAAGATTGAAGAAGCATTCAACATCAAACATGAAGATACAGAGGAACAAACAGGTTGGTTTCATTCTCAAAGCTAAACTCACTCACATTTAATCCTTATAAAAACATCTACATCCCAGACAGCCCACTCTGCATCTTTCAAGGTTAGTTGAGACATAGTCCAGAACTTCCAAATGGAGCTATTCTCTGGCATCTGCCTTGATTCCATGTGGAAATCTCTGTGCCAATCAAAATTTCTTTGAAATTACCTCGTCTTGGCTCTTTGATCAGACTTTTCAAAATTTGATCTCATGCTGTTGGGAAAAAAATATTTTGTTTGCATTACATTTACATTTATTAATTTAGCAGACGCCTTTATCCTAAAAGTGACTTACAAATGAGAGCAATAGAAGCAATCCCTGCTGAAAAAAAGGCTGGTTGGCTGGTCTTAGCTGGTTTCAGCTGGAAGTAGCTGCTTTTAGCTGGTCTTCCAGCCTGGCCAGCTAAGACAAATGAAAATGACCAAAACCAGCCTACTGACCAGCTATGACCACCTAATCAGGCTGGTTGACCAGCTAAAACCAGCCAACCAGCTTAGGCTGGTTTTAGCTATTTGTTTGTTTTTTCAGCAGGGATCAAACCAGTCAAAGAGCAGCAGTATGTAAGTTCTATGACAAGTCTAAATCTAACACTGTCTTTAGTCTTATAGTCAGCTGCTCGAGTTGAGATAGGTAGGTCATTCCACCTTCAGGGAACATTCAGGTAAAGGTCAGTGAAAGTGATTTAGTATCTTTTTGGTATGGCACAACTATGCACTGTTCATTTGCCGAATGCAAAATTCCGGAGGGCACATGAGTCTGAAGTGGTGAATTTAGGTAAAGGGATGCAGACCTAGTGGTTGTTTTGTGGGCAGACATTAGTGCCTTAAAATTTTATGCGAGCAGCTATTGGCAACCAGTGCAAGCAAGGGTTCTGAAAGATTTGGTCTGTGAAATTCAGCTGATCATCAATCACAACTCCAAGGTTCCTGGCTTTCCTGGAAGGAGTTATGGTTTATGCAACTAGCTGGATGGAGAAATCGTGGTTAAGTGTTAGGATGGCCCAAATAACAAGCAATTCTCTCCTGGCAGGGTTCATTTTAAGATGATTGTGCTAGTTGGCACACACATAAAACAAACTCATGATTAAAAAGCAACACATTCCCACAAACAAAGTAGTAGTGGTCGGATAGATAGATTTAAACCATACTAATGCTTTTTTACAAATGCTGAAATACTTCTCAAAATGTTGTGATCTGTTGTCACGATATCTACTTTTCTTTTCCAAAAATGTCAACATAATTCTCAAGGTATCCAATAGAGTTTGGTGATTTATGTTGCTGAATATCTAATAGCTCTAGAAGAGAGATCTCACTTTAATAAGAACAGTTTTCATGCTACAATGGGGATTAAACCCTGACTAATATTGTTCACAAATGCGGTTTCTGCGTCTCTGTCTATTGATCAGGGTTGTCAAATTCAGTTCCTGGAGGGCCACAACTAGGGCTGGGCGATATGGCAAAAAAAAAATCTAGGTTTTTTCATAAAGTTTGACCGATTCACGATTTCGATTTTTTTTTTATTGTGTAACTAGTCAACTTAAAACATTACAACAACATGACTTAAGTTAACATTCTCTTTTAAGTAACTTCAAAAACCATCTGGTTAAGGAACATTGTTTTGCAAATAAATGTAAAACAAATTCACGAGTTAAATATCTTTGCAGAAGATTTGAATGAAATATGAAAGTAAATATTGTGCAATTTGAATTAAACATTAAATACTTCTGAATATATAGTAAGAAAATAACCATTTTAACTAATGTAAACATTACATCAGTCAGCTCAAAAAGTTATGCACATTTTCAACAGTAAACAAAAAAAAAACAACACTTTGTAGACCATAGTGCAAACATAAAGCATGTTGTAGATGTTCTTTACAGGTTTCTTGAGAGGAAGACCAGTCTGTCTACTGTTTCAGGCTTTAGAGATGCTCTGTGACAGGTTATAATGTTCCCACCTGCACTGAACACCCTCTCAGAAGGGGCACTGGTTGCAGGAATACAGAGGTATTTTTTTGCAAGTTTGCTGAGCCTGGGAAAGATTGTCTCATTAGCCTTCCACCAGTGAAGTGGGTCTGTGTCTGAATCTACATCAGGAGACATCAAATAGGCTGTCAGCTCGGCTTTGACTTTGTCTTCTTCTGATTGAATGACAGGTTGTGATGCTGGTGCCGTTTTCTTAAAAAAGCTTGCCAAGGTTTTCTTCCTCTTAGCCCCAGCCTCTGTTCTCTGTTCTTCCTGCTCCACGTCCTGTGTCATCTGAACTGTTGTCTCAAGATTTTTGTCTGGCAACAAAGATGTCAGCTCTTTAACAACTTTTTGCTTGATTCCCTCCAACTTGTCATGTTCGATGTAAGTTGTACGGAACCTGGGATCCATCAGAGAAGCTATGTTGAGGAGTTCATCTGTGACAGGGTCGCTGTATTTGCAGTTGAGGTACTGCAGTATTGTGGTTTTGATGCGTTTTGTTAAATCTGTGTCATCGTCTTGTGCTCGTAGAATGCTACTGTTAAAGAGATGGAGCACTGGTTTGAGGTACGAGACACTCACATATGCTTCACCTGACAATGCATCAGTGAACTCTTGCAGAGGGCTTACAGCTTTATTTATGGATTCCATGACATCGATGTCTTGCCAAGTTGGAACAAGCTGCCGAGATTTTTTATCAGAGCCAAGAACCCGAGCTATGGCTTTCTCCTGTTGTAAAACCCTCTCGATCATCTTTTGTCTTGAACCCCACCTGGTGGGGGTCTCCGTGATGAGTTGATGAGAAGGTAGGCCGAGCTCAGCCTGTGCAGATGCAAGATCTCTTCTCTTTTTCCAGCTGAAGGAAAACACACTTACAACCTTCTTGCACACTGCAACTGCACGGTCAACTCTGTGGTCTTTCACACCATGTTCTGTTAAAACAAAGCAAAAAAAAAAAAAAAAGATTTGAAATAGCAGTTCATTGTACTTTGACAGAAATATTGTAAAGAGCTTTCTCCTTCATAACTGCAGAATATGAATCTATAACCAACAAACTCATATTAAGTGATTGGCACTGTTATTACAAAAGCAAAACAATAATCATCATCATTTCAGTTATTAATGAAATAACATCTGAATAACTGCGATTTTAATGCTTGAATTATTAATCATACTTACCAATGGCATTGTGAAGACGATGTCCAAAGCACTGAAGATGGGTCCAGTCGTTCAACTTCATTGCTTTGATCATGTTCGTTCCACTGTCAGTGGTCACGCACACCTGTCGATCCTCCACAAGCTTCCAAGACGCCAGCGCATCTTTAAGCCCATGACCAATTATTTCCCCAGTATGATCGTCAGGAAAATAACATGTCTGAAGGCAAAAACTTCGCAGTTTCCATTCTGCTTCAACATAATGGGCTGTAAGGCTGAAGAGTACGACTACTCCACAGGTCAGTCGTCGTAGAAAAAAAAGATGCCTTTTCAAGCTGCTCCGCTACTTTTTCACGTGTTTCAGTGTACATTCGGGGAATAGCTACGTCTTTGAAATATTTGCGGCTCGGCAACTTGTATCTTGGATCAGCAGTGTGTAGCATTTTTATGAACCCTGGCTTTTCGATGGTGTATATGGGAACCATGTCCTTAGCGATATGAAACGCCACAGAATCTGTAATTTCTTTCCATCGGGGCGCCTTTTTGTCGTATGGAACGGAATTGGAAAATGATACCGCTAATGAAATCTGGCGTTTTGCAATTTTAGGTGGACCTTTTGCACTTGGAGTTAGCTTGTTTTCATCTCTTAACTTTGAGCATTCTTCCCATTCAGCTTGGTGCCTTTGTCGCAAATGTTGGAATAAATTAGTGGTGCTGCCACTGCCGGTTGAAACTGACTTTCTGCATATTTTGCATTTGACAAAAGTTTGTTCGACGTCTGAACTCTCAAATCCGAACCATTTCCAAACCACAGAGGAAACGTTACTACCTTTCTTTGGCACAAGGTCATCCTGACGTGAGGAGCCATCCATCTCTATGATATTATTTCTGTAGCCTATTACGTTCCTTCATAGAGCACTGTACTCTCGGTTAATTAGGCGCGCCACCATGTGGTCGGAGTCGGACAAGCCTCTTAATCATTCTGCCATTGGTGCAATTACAATGTATCTAATTTTTTTATTTAAAAAAATCGCGATACCTCGATTTAATTAAAAAAAAAAATCGTCTTAAAACGTAAATTCGAATTAATCGAAAAAATCGCCCAGCCCTAGCCACAACCCTACAGAGTTTAGCTCCTACTCTAACTAAAGCTAAGAAGTTTCCTTATCTGAGCCAGATTTAGGCATTTTTTGCTTTCTGTTGTACTGTTGTTTTCATACAGGGATTAACTTGTATTTGTTTCTTTTTTTGCCCCTAGACCTAATGCCACTGAAAGAGGAAAGTGAAGAACTAAATGAAATGCAAGATGAAGATCAGTATAAGAAACATAATGACTTCATAAATGGACAAAAGTCATTTAGTTGCTCACAGACTGAAAAGACTTGTTCACAGAAAAGAGCTAAAAAGACTAGGACTAGAAGGCATTTCACCTGCCAACAGTGTGGAAAGAGTTTCGATCAAAAAAGAAGCCTTGAAGTCCACATGAGAATTCACACCGGAGTGAAGCCTTACACTTGCAATCTGTGTGGATACAGTTTTAGTCGAAAAGAAAGCCTTAAAAGGCACATGAGAATTCACACTGGAGAGGAGTCTTACACCTGCCCTCAATGTGGAAAGGGTGTTTCACAGAAACAAACTCTCATTGCCCACATGAGAATTCACACAGGAGAGAAGCCTTTCACCTGCCAACAGTGTGGAAAGAGTTTTACTCAAAAAGGAAACCTTAATGTACACAAGATGATTCACATCGAAGAGAAGTCTTTCATCTGCCAACAGTGTGGAAAAAGTTTCACTCAGCAAGGAAGCCTTAAAATCCACATGAGGATTCACTATGGTGAGAAGCGTTTCACCTGCCAACAATGTGGAAAACATTTCATTGAACACAGAAACCTTAAAGTCCACGTGAGGACTCACACTGGAGAGAAGCCTTACACCTGCCAACAGTGCGGAAAATGTTTCAATGCAAAAGGAACCCTTAAAAGCCATATGAGCATCCACACTGGAGAGAAGCCTTACACATGCCCTCAGTGTGGAATCAGTTTTACTCAGCAAGGAAGCTTTAACAGGCACATGAGAACCATACACCTACAAACTGAAGAAAGAGCTTCACAACAAAACTAAATTTTCAGCCTCACATGAACCCGGCGAAAAGACATTTATATGTGGTCATGAAAGAGCTTCAGACATAAAGTAACCCTTGTAACATTAACAAGGACTCACTCAAGAACTGTTTGGAGAGAAGCGTTTCATGTAACATCACTGTGGAAAGACTTGCAAAAACAAAGCACACCTTAAGGTTCACCAGGGAATTCACAAGGAGAACAGCCTTTTTACATATGAAAAAGATCAGAAATATAATTTGCAAACTCATGCTGGAAAGACACTGTATTGTTCTTCAGTGTGGTAAAACAGGATTCATTTGGAAAATCACATCCACATTCACTCACTTATTTTACCATCGTATTTTGAAATACTGACCCTTGTGAGACCCTTTTTCTTGTGTATGTGTAAAAAGTTTTAAATGGTTTTGGATGGAGGAAACACAAACAGTAAAAAAAAAAAATGTAATAAGCTCTTTGTTGTGACTGGTCTTGGTTTTAGTTACATTTTTGTCTGCTACTTTCCTTTTTCTTGCGTTTTCTAATTATGTTGTGCACCTATTTCTAGTTTAGTTCTCACTAGCCTCACTAGCTCATGCGAGAGACAAGAACAGACTTATTCTATTCAAAAACAATAGTTTGCAAAAAGCTTGCAATTCAAGTTGCCTGTACAGATTTGCAGCAGAAAACAAAGAACAACATGACGCAGAGAATGGTTGCTTGCTGATGTTCTGTGGTCTATTCCACCCTCTGAACTTGTCCTTGCCTTGTATCAGGCTCTCTCATTGGCTGTAGGTTGTCACTGTTGTCATTTCTAATCAAAACACATTTCACACCGTGTGGACCCATACTCGGAATTTGGCCTCTGCATTTAACCCACCCAAGTGCACACACAGTAGTGAACACACACACACACACACACACACACACACACACACACACACGGTGAACATACACTTGGAGCAGTGGGCAGCCATATTGCTGCGGAGCCCAGGGAACAACTGGGGGTTTGGTGCCTTGCTGAAAAGGACTCACCTCAGTGGTATTGAAGGTGGAGAAGACCACTGTACATTCACTCCCCCCACCTACAATCCCTGCCGCCACCGAGACTCGAACCTACAACCTTTGGTTTACAAGTCCAACTCTCTAATCATTAAGGCATAATTGCCCTATAATCGTAAAAGCTATCGGCGAGTGAAAATCGTGGCCAAAATCATGGAAATGTGAACCCGGACTATGCTGTCTCGCTTTTTTCCTCTATGTTTTGTTATTTGTGTCTATGAAGTCATGTTATTGCACATTAGTCTCTGTCTAATAACAACGAGAGGTTTTTTCTCCTTTAGGCTGTTTTCCTTGTTGCATTCGCACCAGCAGCAGGAACTCTGGAGCGGCTGACAGCATTTACAAATGTCAACAACTGGTGAATGGCCATGATCAGAGCTGGTATTGTTTTGTCTCATGGGTTTGGTGAAAACAGATGGAATGTAAATGCACATTTGCGTGATTGAAAGAGTATGAAAAAGTCTCCTATGACAACTTGCAGTGTTACATATAATCGAAGTTGATAAAAGAACACAATGTTGCAGACAAATGGTAGCTAAATGCCAGATCTCGAACTGTTTTAGACCCTACTAAGTTCCTGCGGTGCAAAAAGCGGGTACTCATTTAAAAGAGCATTACCACTGAAATCAATATAATCAGACCAACCCTTTTCATCCAATCTTTATAAATGACAGATTTGTTCATCTTCAGTATGTATCTGTTATTCATAGAGGGCTAGTATGGGGAGGAAAATGTTGTTTATAAATCCATTTCCGATAAGTGAAATCTTAGCATAATAGGTAACTTGTTTATATTATAATCACATTTTAACAGAAATTATATAGAGACGATTTTAATAAAGAAAATCTGAGGAAATGTGTAAATCACATTTCATTTACATTTGGAAGAAATGATCTGAACCATTTTATTTAAAGATTTCCATTCAGACAGTCCAAATCAACTGTTTCTAACCAACCATCAATGTAACTCTTTGTAGTCATGGACCTTTAATACAATTGCCTTTATATTCTGGGGAGAAACTGAGATGGAATAAGATGATTGACATAAGGATTAACAGGATCAGTTAATAAATGAAAATGTTTAATCACACATTTAATTTTGATCAGCACATACTTTCCACGATTTCCAAAACCAGGATGCTGAAATTTCATCCTTGATGCTTAGTAGTTAAGACTAGATAAAGCTCAGTTGTATTGAATTGCAGAGCTATCAAGAGCCCAAAGCTAACATCCTTTCAATTCATCGTATACCGTATTATATTTGTTTTCTGAACTGACTTAACTATGAATTTTGCGGAAAAGACTTTAACTTTGGTCTAGTGATATGACGTCATAAGGCTGTGCCGTGCTCCTGCGTTTGTGATCCGGCTGAAGAAAGGTGTGTGCTTTTAATCATTTGAACTGTTTAAATAAACACAACTCGTTTAGAGAATTGTATATAAAACGGTGAAATAACCGTTTACCTTATATAACACTGTAATGTTTTCTAGTAACAATAATGAAGATTATTTTGTATGAGTAACAGAAACGGTGCGTCTCATTTCGCTCCCTATATCATGAATCAGTTTATTATCAATACGAATTCAGTCACTGGTAGGGATAGAGAAACGAAACTTAAGCAAACTCCGAATCAGTTGCTTCATAAAATGATTCACTGTTTTGAATCGCTCGAATTACGGCACGCTGACGACCCCTACTGCTCAAAACAGCAACGAGAACAACCAAAACAAACGTGTAATGACTTTCACAAACCAGCTGAAAATGTTTACTTGAGAGTGAAGTCTATTTAATAAAATCTACAAATCACAAAATACCAATATTTAAATACAATTATTCTATTTGATCTGTCTCCCTTACCAGTACTGAACTAGGGAGCTGGCTGAGATGCAGCCATAGATTTAGTTTGGATTGTTTTATCTTTCAGTTTATTATTCTCATCTTAAACAGGACAAAGTGTTTAAACACACTGGCGAAGAAACTGAAATCCTCATGATACACTATTATAAAGATGGCGTGTATCAAAGAGGAGAGCGAAGACGTGATTGAAGAAGCATTCAAAGTTAAACTTGAAGATACCGAGGACCAAATAAAGACTGTGTTTATTAAAGAGGAGAGTGAAGACATGAAGATTGAAGAAGTCAAACATGAAGATACTAAGGAACAAGCAGGTTGGATTTCATTTAATCCTTTTTTTATTAAAATGTCCAGCTCTACAGAAATAGAGATGAAGAAGTATCTCATACAGAAGTAGCCAAAACAAAACAATTATTTTGAGTACAATTTAACCCAGTATTTCTTATTGAAAACATCTAACAAAAACCTTATTGTGCATAATGCGAACAATTGAGTTTTTAACTTGACATTTGTTTTATTTGTGTTTTTTCCTACTAGTCCTCAAAAGTGCCGTACTAACATAGACCATCTCTGCATGCTGTTTTCATTTTTTAGTGAGCAAGTAATATGCACAACACGTGAACCGGAAGCAAACAGACCTGTTTAGCAGAATACGGAAGTCTGTTGCACATAACCCCTATACAGTCAGTGACCAGTAACTTTATAAAAAACTTCAGCATAATACAAAATCAAACCGTTCATATTTTTAAGCGACATAAACAGTCTATAGAACTAAGACCTAAGTAGTGCACTAAAGAAAACTGATGTGTGACTTTCATATCTTCTATCAAGCTAGAGTAGTAAATAGTAATATCATCAGAAGTTGATCTAGGATGAGTGTTTCTTCTCCTGAACTCATGTAGCAGCACATGCGTGGGATCTTCTTCACATTAAAGGTGCCATAGAATGGAAAACTGTATTTACCTTGGCATAGTTGAATAATAACAGTTCTGTACATGGACATGGACCGTGAGTTTCAAACACTATCATTTCCTCCTTCTTATATAAATCTGGTGTTTGCAAAAGACCACCGAAACATAGGCTAATCCTAACATAACACAGACTATAGTGTAATAGTTTCGGGATCATTAATAGTTACGCCCCCAACATTTGCATCGCCCAATCAGCAGAAGTTCTGCAGTTAGGCTATTGTGAAAAAACAAAGCAAGGACAATTGCGAACATGGCAGATCACAGAAATAAATGTTATGTTCCAGGTTGTACAGGCCGGGGATGTTAAGTGCAGGGATGGGTTCGTGTCTGTACTCAGAAAGGCAAGGAAAACAAATAATGCGTTCTAATAAACTAAGGCGAGTCACTAAAGGGACGTGGTTAGCTTTTTGCAAGCTTACTGGATTTCGCTTACCACATAAACGGAGAGCTGGAGAGATGACTGCGTGAACGATGGTGAATGATTTACAGATCCTGAGCATCACTAACAAGCATCTAAACTTGTCAAATGTGTGGTAAATACTGCCGCTGTAGTATAATGTTACACAAAGCTCGGCAATTGCAAATCAAAAATGAAAGTAAAATGATCATGCATTCAAAACAGCATTCTAAGGACAAATCCTAGGGTTGTAAATGGACTTGTAAAACCATTTCTGGAAAATTTTTGCCCTTTCCTATGTCATATACCTTTGAGAATAATTTAAAATATGTATCAATGCATTCTATGGTACCTTTAAGACAAACAACATAAATGTTTGTATTTCTTTTTGTCAAAAACAGAAAATAATAAACATAAAATGATGCAGTTTGTTTTGAAAACATTTGACAAAAAGCAAAGGTTATAATTTTAAAAAAAAAAAATTGATATAAGTTCCACACTATGTTTGCTGGAAGCAGTGGCATTAAATGACGGGTCTCGCTGACGTTGAGGCTGATTGATCTGCCCCAATTTATAATTAATTTTAATACTCTCCTCCCATAAATTTAGCATGAGCTCAACTGTTTAATGATCTTCGTCATCATCCTCAGCAGCGACTGTCAGCATCAAAACTCATGCTCGCAAGAAAATAAGAAAAAAATAAGCCCATTTTTTTAGAATTTATTATCATCAATATTATTTATGATCAGATATTTATTACCAATGAATGAGAAAAAACAGAAGTGATTTTTACTAAAATCAGCAAAATGCAACAAAGCAGCTGCATGCATTTTCCACTCATCTCCAATCCACTGTGAGCAGAATTGGATTGGAGAGATGGAAAAAGAAGAAAAAAAACCCAAGAGCTTTAAGGGTGAGCTGTAACATAGCCACACATTTATAGGCTTATAAATTATATTCAAACCAATATTTTTTGGCTAAAGATGTACCTACAATCAATATAGTTTATGCATATACAAACTATATGTGGAGATCACTCTTTTTCAAAGCTTATTAAATTGATTGTTACTGTAATGGTGAATAGCTTTATTACACGGCTCTTTGGAATGCTTGATTCTGATTGGTCAGTTGAGACATTTGCAGGTTCGTTATTTTCAAATAATCACCGCTCCAAATTAATAACGCATAGCCGATACTTCTTGTATGTTTAAAATCCCTCCGTGCCAACAAAGATTACCGTTCGGCGCCATCTTGTGACAAACACTCTACAACCACAGTTAACAGTGGAAAATTTCGACATTAATCTATTTAAATTGTCTTACTAACGTACATAGTTAATTTATGTTACGTTGTTAATTTAAAACAAATCCTGATCACACTGTCGGGGCTTATTTCTGCGATAACTACTGGCTGCCTGTACATTATCCCTTACATTATTAATGGAAATGGGAATGCATTTCATACAGACACCAGTAGCAGTATTTTATCAGTGATACTGGTCTTCATCGATAATAGGCTAATTGGTAAAAATATACCACAATCTCTGTTGTTTTTACATCAATTTGGAGATTCAGTGTGAAATTATTACAATATATCAATATGTAATTACTGAAAATGTGCAATTAGTTATTTTTTAATTGATTAACATCACTAGTCTAAATGTTTTGATGTTTGTTGCTTTGTGCCAAACTGGTTTTAACTTGTATTTTTCTTATTTCAGACCTGATGGCGCTGAAAGAGGAGAGTCAAGAACTGAATGCAACACAAGAGAAAGATCAAAATGAGAACCATCATGATTTTAAAACTGAAGAAAATTCAATCAGTCGCTCACAGACAGAAAAGTCTACCTCACAAAAGGAAGCTCCAAAAACACAATCTACAGACTTGAATTCCCATCGAATAATTCCTACAGGAGAGAGCTTCACCTGCCAAGAATGTGGACAAATCTTCAGTCAAAAAGAAAGCCTTAAAGTCCACATGAAAATTCACAGTGAAAAGAAGCCGTTCATATGCTCCCAGTGTGGAAAGTGTTTTACGCAGAAAAAGAACCTTAATGCTCACATGAGAATTCACACTGGAGAGAGACCCCACACCTGCGAACTGTGTGGGAAGAGTTTCATACGAAATGGAGATCTTAAGAATCACCTTAAAACTCACAGCGAAGAGAAGCCATTCATATGTGTTCAGTGTGGAAAGCGTTTTACGCAGAAAAAACTCCTTACAGCCCACATGAGAATTCACACCGGAGAGAAGCCTTTCACCTGCCCTCAGTGTGGAAGGAGTTTCGGATTAAAAGGAAACCTTCAGACTCACATGAAAATCCACACGGGAGAGAATCCATTTGAATGTATTCAGTGTGGAAAGAGTTTTATACAGAAAAAACAACTTGATTCCCACATGAGTATTCACACTGGAGAGAAGCCATTCATCTGCGATCAGTGTGGAATGAGTTTCAGATATAAAGAAAGCCTTAATTATCACATTAAGATTCATTCAAGAGAGAACAGTTTTATATGTCATTAGTGCAAAAAGAATTCCACAAGCAAGAAATACCTTGAGAATCATGTTAAAATTCACATTGGAGAGAAGCCTTTCATTTGCAATCATTGCAAAATTCACATGTCTTCAGTGTAAAATTAGTTTCACATATACCAAAGACTTGACATTTTGCAAAGTTTTGGAAAAAGGAGCAATTTCTAATGTAATACATGCAAATGTGAGACTCTGTTTGTCTCCTTTGTTAAACAGTATGACAAGAGAAATGCTGTGTTTAATCAAGGCTACGTTGATTGTCACCTTCATATTTATTTTACTACTTCTATTGTATTTCCTTCATTTCCTTATACTTCATACGGCTTTTTATTTTCTTTTGTGCATAAATACACATGTGGCCATACTTGACCTTATGTGCTGTAGTTTCAAATATTAAGCGGTTGCGGTAGATGCCTTCTGATTTCGACTATGAAGAGGTGTCACTTAGTTCTATGTGTTGATTTCTTTGAATCAAAATAGTCACACTTCTTCCTTTATGAGAAATGCAACAATGTAACTGAAAGTTTATAAATAAACATAAACAGAACAAAATGACTTGTTCCTATTGATTGTATTTGTTTTTAATGTATTTAGTCGAGTTGGTTTCAATTGATGTTGTAATAGCTGGATAAGATTACTGATTGTGGAGCTCTGGAAATACCAGGCAACTTAGAATTTATGATCAGGGAAGGCATGGAAATATTATTGTAGTTATGCTCAGCTTTGTTGTTTTTCCAGTAGCCTGTATATATCATAGACTGTAAAAAAAGATGGATGATGCGTATCTGCTTCATTCCACTATAGAAAAGTGAAGCCAAAGCATTTCAATATGGCTGCTGCCATCTTGGGGGAAATTACGTCATTTGGAGCCAGAGTCTGTGCAGTAGAGATTCGTTTGGAGCCAGAGTCTGTGCAGTAGAGATTCGTTTTTGAGCCAGAGTCTGCGCAGTAAAGATTTGTTTGGAGCCAGAGTTTGTAAAGTAGAGATTCGTTTGGAGCCAGAGTCTGCGCAGTAGAGATTCGTTTGGAGCCAGAGTTTGTAAAGTAGAGATTCGTTTGGAGCCAGAGTCTGCGCAGTAGAGATTCGTTTGGAGCCAGAGTTTGTGCAGTAGAGATTCGTTTGGAGCCAGAGTTTGTGCAGTAGAGATTCGTTTGGAGCCAGAGTTTGTGCAGTAGAGATTCGTTTGGAGCCAGAGTCTGCGCAGTAGAGATTCGTTTGGAGCCAGAGTCTGCGCAGTAGAGATTCGTTTGGAGCCAGAGTTTGTGCAGTAGAGATTCGTTTGGAGCCAGAGTTTGCACAGTAGAGATTCGTTTGGAGCCAGAGTCTGCACAGTAGAGATTCGTTTGGAGCCAGAGTCTGTGCAGTAGAGATTTGTTTGGAGCCAGAGTCTGCGCAGTAGAGATTCGTTTGGAGCAAGAGTCTGTGCAGTAGAGATTCGTTTGGAGCCAGAGTCTGCGCAGTAGAGATTCGTTTGGAGCCAGAGTTTGGAGCCAGAGTCTGCGCAGTAGAGATTCATTTGGAGCCAGAGTTTAGAGTCAGAGTCTGCGCAGTAGAGATTCGTTTGGAGCCAGAGTTTGGAGCCAGAGTCTGCGCAGTAGAGATTCATTTGGAGCCAGAGTCTGAGCAGTAGAGATTAGTTTGGAGCCAGAGTCTGCGCAGTAGAGATTCGTTTGGAGCCAGAATTTGGAGCCAGAGTCTGCACAGTAGAGATTGGTTTGGAGCCAGAGTCTGTGCAGTAGAGATTCGTTTGGAGCCAGAGTCTGCGCAGTAGAGATTCATTTGGAGCCAGAGTCTGCGCAGTAGAGATTAGTTTGGAGCCAGAGTCTGCGCAGTAGTGATTCGTTTGGAGCCAGAATTTGGAGCCAGAGTCTGCACAGTAGAGATTGGTTTGGAGCCAGAGTCTGCGCAGTAGAGATTCATTTGGAGCCAGAGTCTGCGCAGTAGAGATTAGTTTGGAGCCAGAGTCTGCGCAGTAGAGATTCGTTTGGAGCCAGAATTTGGAGCCAGAGTCTGCACAGTAGAGATTGGTTTGGAGCCAGAGTCTGTGCAGTAGAGATTAGTTTGGAGCCAGAGTCTGTGCAGTAGAGATTCATTTGGAGCCAGAGTCTGCACAGTAGAGATTCGTTTGGAGCCAGAGTTTGTGCAGTAGAGATTGGTTTGGAGCCAGAGTCTGTGCAGTAGATATTCGTTTGGAGCCAGAGTCTGCACAGTAGAGATTCGTTTGGAGCCAGAGTCTGTGCAGTAGAGATTCGTTTGGAGCCAAAGTTTGCGCAGTAGAAATTCGTTTGGAGCCAGAGTTTGTGCAGTAGAGATTCTTTGAAACCAGAGTCTGCGCAGTAGAGATTCGTTTGGAGCTAGAGTCTGTCTGCGCAGTAGAGATTCGTTTGGAGCCAGAGTCTGCGCAGTAGAGATTCGTTTGGAGCCAGAGTCTGCGCAGTAGAAATTCGTTTGGAGCCAGAGTTTGTGCAGTAGAGATTCTTTGAAACCAGAGTCTGCACAGTAGAGATTCGTTTGGAGCCAGAGTCTGTCTGCGCAGTAGAGATTCGTTTGGAGCCAGAGTCTGCGCAGTAGAGATTCGTTTGGAGCTAGAGTCTGCGCGGTAGAGATTCGTTTGGAGCCAGAGTTTGTGCAGTAGAGATTCTTTGAAACCAGAGTCTGCACAGTAGAGATTCGTTTGGAGCCAGAGTCTGTCTGCGCAGTAGAGATTCGTTTGGAGCCAGAGTCTGCGCAGTAGAAATTCGTTTGGAGCCAGAGTTTGTGCAGTAGAGATTCTTTGAAACCAGAGTCTGCACAGTAGAGATTCGTTTGGAGCCAGAGTCTGTCTGCGCAGTAGAGATTCGTTTGGAGCCAGAGTCTGCGCAGTAGAGATTCGTTTGGAGCTAGAGTCTGCGCGGTAGAGATTCGTTTGGAGCCAGAGTGTGCGCAGTAGTGTCATGAGGAGGAGCCATGGTATCAAAGTCCCTCCCAAACTCCTGCATACCCAATCGCAGGATCACAATCATGACACCACACCATTTTTATAGCATCTAATAACTAGCTAAACTTATTAGAAAAACAAACACTTGAACATATCTCACATGATTGAAACCATATTTGGAAAAAAACATTGTGTAATTTAATTTTATTTAATTTGGCTCACGTCCCATTAGATCACATGGAGAGGGCGGGGTTTATGACGTATACTGCAGTCGGCCACCGAGCTATGTTTCCTTCTAAATCTGTTATTAAACTGTTTCATAATTTCTGTGCTAACTAGTCTTCATTCAGCTTTAACTTTGAAGTGCTACTTATTGCAATATAATATAGTCATATAATTGCAACATTCTCCTACATATTTTGGTATTCTAACTGCGTTTATTTCTGTTGTTGATATAAGTGGCAGTGGGTGGTAATAGATAAGAAATGTGCAGTTTTTTTGTACCTTCCTGCTGTTAATGTTTCTTTAGTCCTTTGGTTACTCTACAGCCTGAATCACTGAGTAAAAAAACACCCTTACAGCTTTTCATACCATTTTTTGCACTTAATATGTAGCACAGACCAGTGGTCTCCAGCCCTGTTCCTGGAAAGCTAACATCCTGCAAATTTCAGCTCAAGCCCCAAACAAACACACCTGTGCCTTGTTTTAGAGTCTTTTTGTGCTTGGGTTTTTCGTTTAAGAATGGGAGGTTTGTCAAACCCGAGAAAGCAAGGCAAGTCAAGACGTTTCTGAAAGAAAGGTAAATTGAAGTAAGTTACTGTAGTACCTTAGTCTGTTAACCTAACCTGGTCGGGAGCAGGTTTTTTTTTAGAAAACCCAGACTTTCCTTTGGTCTCCTCCCCTGTTTTAAAGCATAAGTGATGTTTAAACACCTCATTGATTAATTCACGCTGCAAAAATGCTTTTCTAAATGAGTATTTTGGAAACTAAATTTATTTAAATTAACATTTGACTTAAAACATGACAAATGCATCTTAATGCAAATGGAAACACAATTATTTTTCTTACCCCATTAGCAGATAATATGGTAAATAAGAAAAAAAAATCATATGTAGAAAATGCATCTTGATTTAAAAATCTTTAGATTTTCATTGATTGGAAACGACACACTAAGTAAGAAAAGTATTTTTTTCGCAGTGCAGGTGCATTCATTCATTGCACATATTTTTATCATGCAGACACTGTCAAAGTGACAAAAAAAGTCATGTACTTTTATAAATAGGATTATTTTATTATTATATGAAGGATTATTTAGAATTTTGTGTGTGTGTGTGTGTAGTTTTCTAAGCACAAACCCCTTTAAAGTGAAGCTTATTACTGTACGGAATGGAAAGACGGCAAGTGGAAAGGTAGTTGGAGATATATGCCATAACCACCTCCACAGCTGTTAAACTTATTTGGTCATCTTTATTTCCTACAAATAGAAAAGCAACATTTATTCTTTTTCATGTTGGATTTTAATATTCTTCCAATACCTGATATTGTGGTCCTCTACTCGGCCAACAGCAAGAATGTAGAACAAATGAAGAGGAGAAGTCAAATGTTAATTTCATTACTCTAATTAAGAAATGCAACAGTTTGGATTCATGTGAAAAGAGCATAAGACTAGGGAAAAAAAGCTGCTGCACACTGAAATAGACACAAAATTCTATTTTTATATGACATATTTTAATATGTCAAATGTTTGTAAAGTCATGTAGCCTACACCAATCAACCTTTTATGCTTTTAAGCTTTACCTGATATTAATTACTTCTTCTTCTTTTGCCTGTGGGATGCCATGAAAATTAATAGTAGTTCAGTAACTTACCATTATGCCAGTTTTTACTTTTGATTTTATTAAAGTTAAGCATTGGCTCGAAGTATGTGGAGGTCTTTTTGGCGGTAGCTGTTGCCATGGTGAATCATAATTTCAGAGCTCCATTGATTGTCTTTTCATAGTTAGTGCAAATGGTAAACTCAAAGTCAACCTACTCAGAGTGGATTGAACTAACTCAGTTCAGCTGTTCTGAAAAAAAAAAACTCAGTGTTTCCCACCTTAGGGTAAGTCAATTCAGAGTTCAAGTTTAAACTCAGAGTTGGTTGCACCTCCTTATTAACCCTTAAGCTCTCCTTGGGGTCAGGCTGACCCCACTGGAGTTTTCCTTCATTTTTTTATAAAGTTCCCTTAATCTCAGGGGCATGAGACTCTGTGACTTTTCCTAAATAATCAATCTAAAAACACAAAAAAAATCCGGACTTAATTCGGTTGTTCTAAAGGTGTGTAAAAAAAAAATTACCGTTTCCTCTCCTTGGGGTCAGATTGACCCCACATTGAAAATGAATGGGAAAAGTAAAAAAAGCATTTTTTTTTTCATTTCGTTTGTCCAAAAAAAGTAGTAAATCCAGTTTAAATCTAAAATAATTAACATTTAAATAAAGGCCTGGTCCTACAGCATAAACTCAAAGTGGAACAAACTTTCTATTTCACACAGACACACACTCACACACTCACAAACACACACATGTGTGTAACTGCAACAGGGAGCATTTATATAGAAATTGGCATAAAAAATCAACATATCTGCTATAAATCTGAAAATGTTCATACATAAATGAAAGACTGGTACTAGAGCACAAATGCAACATGGAACATGCATGCTGACTCTCTCACACACACACACACACACACACACACACACACACACAACTCTACAAAAACACACCATGCCCCTGCCCCTAACACACACACACACACACACACACACACACAACTCAACACAAACACACCACACAGCACCCCCCAAACACCCCCCCCCCCCCAAAAAAAAAACACTCCCCCCCACACCCACCCACACACTCACACAAAGAGAGAGAAGAGAGGGAAAAGTGCAGATAAAAGAAAGATGAAAGAAAAATTCAGCAATTCTAAAAAACAAAAATTCTACGCTTTTACAAAAAAACACGTTTTTTATTTATTTTAGAATGTTTGTTCAAATATATATATTTACAAAATATATATCATAAAGTTGTGAGGAGAAGTTGAAGCATGAAGAAAAATAAAGTGAAAATGAAATTAGTCCCTAAGGGCCTCTGCTGGATGTATGTGGTCATTGCACTTTCTTTCTTTAACTATATCTTCAAAAGTTTTTCCACTAACCTGTAGATGGCAGTACTGTATCCCTAACACTTAGAGCAATGTCCAAAAACAATTTAGATTAAATTTAGATCATCATTAAGGTGATTTTTTTATTAAAAATTAATTTTTTATGAGCCACTTGGTGGCGTAGTTGAGTAATTGTGCAGTAAATGGGTAAAAAAGTACAAAATATCCATGAAAACACAGCAGAACTGTAAAGTTGAGAAGTAAACGAATAAAATGATATATAGTTTATAATATTAAAAATGTATAATTCATTATGGAATCACACTTTCAATCCTTGGGGTCAGTCTGACCCCAAAGAAAGTAAAGATAAAACCTACTTAAGGAGAGTTGTAGGGTTAAAACGGGCCTCAGAACCCACTAACGAAGGAGTTCAGGGTTGTTTGATAATGACAGACAGGTGTGTTGAAAGCTGGATACTGAAAGCCTGGTTGGAACTGAAGTCTGCAGGATGGTAGCTCTCCAAAGAGGGTTGGAGATCCCTGGCATAGATGGCATGGTTACATTCACTATTTTATATGAAAATTGTTTGTGGGACAATCGCTCATTTCGCTCCAAACTCGTAAGACCTTTGTTTATCTTCGGAACACAAATTAAGATAGTTTTGATGAAATCCGAGAGCTCTCTGACCCTCCATACACAGCAAGGGTCCTTCCATATTCAAGGTCCAGAAACGCGGCTCTCAGATTTCATCAAAAATATCTTAATTTGTGTTCTGAAGGGTTGAGTAATTAATGACATAATTTTAATTTCGTGAACTATCCCTTTAACCCCAACTGTACCGCTAACAGGCAATCATTTATATCAAGTATAATAATACTGCTGCTCAAATATTTTCAACTTCTCTTTACTTCTAAGAGAAGAATAAAATGAACTCAGTACATCTTGAGGATTGCTAAAATAATTCTCTCCAGTGTGAACTCTTATGTCAAGTCGCCTTTATTCTGCAGAACTTTATACAATATGGACTGCATCAAAGCAGCTTCACAAAGATAAACAAGAAAATAACAGACAATTCAGATTCTGTTGTAAAGCTGCTCTAAAAGACAATATTGTCATAATGTCAAATCAGTTCAGATCAATAACAGTCAACAAATGTAGAAGTTCCAGACATACCGGCCCACTTCAAACACTGCACTCTTAAAAAAAAAGGTGCTTCAAAAGGTTCTTCAAGTGATTCCATAGAAGATCCATTTTTGGTTTCACAAAGAACCATTCAGTCAAAGGTTCTTTAAGGAACCATTTCTTGCTTACCTGTTTATAATCGGAAGAACTTTCATTTTCAGAAAGGTTCTTCAGATGTTAAAGGTTCTTTATGGAAACATGGCTTTCTATGGCTTTCGTGAAGCACCTTTATTTTTAAGAGTGTGGTTGAAACATTTCCACACTGTAGGCAATTAACTGAGCTCTCTTTAGTGTAGATTACACACTGTAAGGCTTTTCTCCAGTGTGGATTCTCATGTGGAGTTTAAGGTTTCCGCTTTGAACAAAACTGTCTCCACACTGTTGGCACGTGTAAGGTTTCTCTCCGGTGTGAGTCCTCATGTGCCCGTTAAGACTTCCTATATGAGTGAAACTCTTTCCACACTGTTGGCAGACGAAGGCACTCGTTCTACTAGTGTGTATTCTCATGTGGGTTTTCAGGTTTCCTCGTTGATTGAAACGCTTTCCACACTGAGGGCATATGAAACGCTTTTCTCCAATGTGAATCCTTAAGTGACGGTCAAGACTTACTTTACAAATGAAACGTTCTCCACACTGTTGGCAAGTAAAAGGGCACTCCCCAGTGTGAAATCTCATGTGGATTTCAAGATGTCCATGTTCAGCAAAACGCACTCCACACTGTTGGCATATGTAAGGCTTCTCTCCGGTGTGAGTTCTCGTGTGCCTCTTAAAGTTTTGTTTTCTTGTGAAATTTTTTCCACACTGAGGGCATTTGAAAGCCTTTTTTGCAGTGTGATTTTGTGTGTGCCTCTCAAGGTCTACTTTATGAGAGAAACACTTTCCACACTGTTTGCAAATAAAAGGGCTCTCCCCAGTGTGAACTTCAGAGTTTCCCTGTTCAGCGAAACTTCTAGCTCCTGTGTTTCGAAGATTCTCATATTGACCTTTCTCTTTGGTTTCATTGAGTACTTCGGTCTCCTCTTTCAGTGCCATTTGGTCTGAAGTGAAAAAACAAACAAAAGTTAACATCAATTCAATACCCCAAAACAATGCAAAAAGATGAGTGATGGCTAGCTGTTTGGTGATTGTAAAATGAGTGGTATTTCGCTCTTTTGATGCTATAATCCAATGAATAAAAGTTTTTTTTTTTTTTTCATGCTGCCAAGAAGACCAACTGCCAGTTACAGACTGAAATTTTGTAAGCGACATCTACATATAAATAAATGATTCACACATTTACATGGCATGTCGAAACAGATAGGGACCAAATTAGTTGTGTTATTACTAGGGGTGGGCATAGATTATTTTTTTAATCTAGATTAATCTAGATTAAATCTTGGAATTAATCTAGATTAATCTAGATTAAAATGGCTAATTTGCATTCTGATGAAGGCATTCAGAATATGTGTGCTACCCAAATAATGACAATAAGTAAGTCTTTGAGAATGGGTTTCTCAAGCCAGGTGGCGCATCAGACCATTGGCTCATCAAACTGCATCACAAACTGCTCATAAAGCTGTTCTATGATAATTTGTTGATGAAAATAAATTATGTTCAATAAGTTATCTTCAATAAGTTTTTTTAACATCTACACCTACCCAACCCTAAATAGCCCTTACTGTAATAAAACAACAGTATTATTGTTGTACAGTGTGATAAAAATATACATCTACGTATATACAAATATCTATGGTAGCCAGTGTTTCCCCTACGTTTCCAGCTTTTGGGGGTGGGGGGGGGGTTACATGTTACACAGTACTTTTATTTTGACAGGTTGCCGTGAAGTTTCTATGTATACAGTATGATATGATGCGAGTTTTCTCAAATGAAACGGTAAAAGTGACACTCACAGCAGTTTTGGAGAATGAGTTTATCTGTTCATGTGAGATGAAAATGCCAAAAATAAGCGGGAGCGTCACGTGTGTTTCAGTATGCGTGTAGTAAAAGCGCGTCTCCATTCATACATACAGCTAGGCAAACGGAACATACCGGATTCATATTAAAACGGTCTTTTTGCATTTTGCAGCTCCCAACCCAAATTTGAGAATAGATTAACGGCGATATTTTTTTTATCGCCCGATAAGAGTCTCACGTTAACGCCGATAACGGCCCACCACTAACAAAGGCATATATGGCTTAATTTAAATGTATGGGCTCGCTCATGTACCTCTCTTATTTGGTATAAATCCAAATGTTTCCATGGTCGCAATGTAAGATATTTGCTATTAGTGTTCCGACTCTGTCACTTCTCAGTTTGAGAATCATTGAAACAAGTTATTGAATGAAAAGCATTCATGTTACTCTATGAAAATGTGTAAAACGTCTGTGTTTTTGGCAAATGTTGGATCTAATTAAGAGAAGCAACTTGTCCTAGATGAACTTGTCAACTTCATGCTACATTTACAACTGAGCTTTAGCAAAGTCACAAACATTTAACTGAAATAATCTATTTAGTTGCAGTTTGTTATATAGTGCCTGCTGGCTGTATTTTCTTTGAATGAATGAGTAATTCGCTCACATTTTCAATATAATGTTTACCACATACTGTTGTATAACTTATTTTAATGAAATTAATGGTTTTCATTTTAGAACTAGATACTGAGATACTGAAGACAGCGTTAGTAAATGTCTGGTCATGCGACCTCAACATTCCTGTCCACATGAGGCGACCTGCTCTATGTCAAATAAAACCACTTTAATTATGAAGCTCATGTGACATTCTTCAAAAATGACATTCTTCAAAACAAGTTAAAGGAACACTCCACTTTTTTTTGGAAATAGGCTCATTTTCCAACTCCCCACGAGTTAATAAGTTGATTTTTACCGTTTTGAAATCCATTCAGCTGTTCTCCTGTTCTGGCGATATCACTTTTAGCATAGCTTAGCATAGATCATTGAATCCTGTGAGACCAATAGCATCGCGTTCAAAAATGACCAACGAATTCCGATATTTGTTCTATTTAAAACTTGACTCTTCTGTAGTTATATCATGTACTAAGACCGGTGAAAAATGTAAAGCTGCGATTTTCTAGGCCGATAAGATTAGGAACTACAGCTTTTCATTTTCCGCCAGTCTTAGTACACGATATAACTACAGAAGAGTCAAGTTTTAAATAGGACAAATATCGAAACTTGTTAGTCATTTTTGAACGCGATGCTATTGGTCTAATAGGATTCAATGATCTATGCTAAGCTATGCTAAAAGTAATATCGCCAGAACAGGAGAATGGCTGAATGGATTTCAAAACGGTAAAGTCAACTTATTAACTCGGGGGGAGTTGGAGAGTGAGCCCATTTCCAAAAAAAGTGGAGCGTTCCTTTAATAAGAACCAAATGACTGACTTCAACTTTGAGAATGAAAACCAACCTGTTTGTTCCTCCGTTTCTTCATGTCCTACCATGAACGCTTCTTCAATCTTCATGTCTTCACTCTCCTCTTTAATAAACGGCACCACTGTTCGTTCCACAGTATCTTCTTGTTTTACGTTGAACACTTCTTCAGTCTTCATGTCTTCACTCTCCTCTTTAATAAACGCCACCACTGTTTGTTCCACAGAATCTTCTTGTTTTACGCTGAATACTTCTTTGATCTTTATGTCTTCACTTTCCTCTTTAATAAATGCCATCTTTATAATCATGTATCAGTTTGCTTCACGAGGAGTTTTTTCTCTGTGTTTGGACACTTTTTCCTGTTTAAGATGAAAATAATTAACAGAAAGAGAAATGAATATCAATTTCTACATCTGAGCCTTTCAATCAGCTCCGTAGTTCAGAAGTCAGTGATCTGGTAAGAGATCAGTTACTGGCCTGATTAAAAACAGCAACAATCAAAACTAGCACTAAATAACAGTTTATATTAAAAGCTTGTAGTTAGGTATTTGATTTATAGAACATTTAATCGATTAGACACTCATGAAAACATTTGCAATTCGTTTTCTGTGTTTGCGTTTTCATGGCATTTACACTGTTTTGATCAGCATGTGACGTGATCGTGCGGTGATTCGAATCAATGAATCATTTTGCGAAGCAGTTCATCTCATCACTAAACGTTACTCTCTAGTGACAGAATTTAAGTTTATGATAAACTGATTCACGATATGGGGAGCTAATGAGACGCACTGTTTATGTTAATCATTTGTAGATGTGCTGTACTCACAAAAATAATAATGTGCATTAACGTGATAAAGCATTACAACATTATATCCAATAATATTCAATTAATTTTACATCGCTTATAAAAAAATCACACACACACTACCAAAACACAAACCTTTCTTCAGCCGAATCACTGACACTGGAGAGCGGTGCAGACTTATGACGTCACGTCGTCAGCCCAAAATAAAAGTCCGGTATGGTGTGCAGAAATTTACAAACAGAAAACAAAGATCATAAAGAGTAATATGTTACATTTTTGTCTAAAAGCATCTGTAAAAGCACCTTTTATTCCAGGGGTTGGCAACAGTTTTTCCAATAACAAGCTAATTAAAACTCTGACTCATTTTCCAATAGACAGAACCATAGCAAAATACTATTTAGTAATAATAATAATAATGAACAAAAATGTACATGTTAACCCACACTTAAGCTACAATAAGTGTTGGAGTCACCTTTAACAATCACTGAATTAACAGTGTCACCTGGTAGAACATAATGCAGTGGTCACAGATTACACCACTTCCAAAATAAAAAATCCTGATAATTTACTCACCCCCATGTCTTTCTTTCTTCAGTCACAAAGACATAAAGTACAGGATTTTTCTCCAAATAGTGGACTTCAATGGTGCTCAATGGATTGAAGGTTAAAAATGCAGCTTCAAAGGGCTCCCAGCCGAGGAATAAGGGTCTTATCTAGCAAAACGATGGGTTATTTTCTAACTAAAATTAACCTCAAATGCCTGTCTAGCTCTGCTATGTGCATGCATACTCTGGTTTAGTACAGTTAGCCCAGGTAAAAAAAAAAGTGCACTAAAATGCACTTTATTTAAGTATACTTAGTACACTTTTCAGTAATGTACTAAAAGTGCTCTATTTTCGCACACTAATTTTGTACTTAATGTACTAAAAGATAGTATTAAGTATATGTTAAGATAAACTTAATACCATCTAAGTGTACTCAACTGTGCTATTTTGAGACACCATGAAATTGAACTAAAATGTGCTTTTAACATACTATATCTGTATTTTAAAAAATATATTTAGTTACAACTAGAAATACACTTGAACCCTAATTTTAAACATTTATAAATATATTTAAGAATAGCTTAAAGTATAATAGTAATATATTAAAAGAATATACAAAATGTAAAAAAGTGTGCTAAAATACACTTTCAGTACACTAAGTATACTTTTTAGTACTGTGCTAAAAATGCTCTATTTTCGCACACTAATTTTGTACTTAATGTACTAAAAGATAGTATTAAGTATATGTTAAGATAAACTTAATACCATCTAAGTGTACTCAACTGTGCTATTTTGAGACACCATGAAATTGAACTAAAATGTGCTTTTAACATACTATATCTGTATTTTAAAAAACAGATTTAGTTACAACTAGAAGTACACTTGAACCCTCATTTTAAACATTTATAAATATATTTATGACTAATTTAATGTATAACAATAATACATTAAAAGAATATACAAATTGTGAAAAAAATGTGCTAAAATACAATTTAAGTACACTTAGTGCACTTCTCTAATGTACTTAAAGTGCTCTATTTTCGCGCACTAATTTTGTACTTATTGTACTAAAAAATAGTATTAAGTATATTTTAAGATAAACTTAATACCATCTAAGTGTACTCAACTGTGCTATTTTGAGACACCATGAAATTGAACTAAAATGTGCTTTTAACATACTATCTCAGCATTTCCAAATATGTATTTTGTTACCACTTATAATAGAATTGAAACATATTTCATAAACCTTTAAATATACTAATTAAACATAAAAAATAAACTTATTGATTATTTAAAATACATGAATAATATATAACAAATGTATACAAAGCATATTTATAATGTATTGCCCACATATTTTTATTAATAAAAAATACATTTGTTGATTATTTAAAATACATGAATAATATATAACAAATGTATACAAAGCATATTTATAATGTATTGGCCACATATTTTTTTTTTAATAAAAAATACACTTGTTGATTATTTAAAATACACAAATAATATTTAATAAATGTATACAAAGCGTATTTATAATGTATGTTTTATTAATAAAAATATGTGGGCAATACATTATAAATACGCTTTGTATACATTTATGATATATTATTCATATATTTTAATTAATTAGTGTATTATAATGAATAAAAATGTGTGGGCAATACATTATAAATACGTTGTCACGAAGCGTGTAGGAAAGCGCAAAATAACGTCTTCAATAAAAAGTCTTCAATAAATCCTCAGGCAGAGTAACGATAGACAGGAATGGTGGGAGAAAACGCGCACACAACGAAGGAACATAGGTGTAACGCTTGTAGCCAGACAAAGAAACATTGGAAATCAAACAAACTTATAAAGGGGAGATAATTACAACAACAGGTGGAGGGGATCACACTAAGTGCAGGAAGACAAAAAAAAGGCATGGGAGAAACCAAACAGACAATCTAACGGGGGAAACACTGGGAAAAACCAAGGCAAACAGTCCAAGGGCGTGGCATACGCTTTGTACACATTTATCATATATTATTCATGTATTTTAAATAATCAACAAGTGTATTTTTTTATTAATAAAAATATGTGGGCAATACATTATAAATACGCTTTGTATACATTTGTTATATATTATTAATGTATTTTAAATCAATAAGTTTATTTTTTTATGTATAGTTAGTATATTTAAAGGTTTATGAAATATGTTTCAATTCTATTTTAAGTGGTAACAAAATACATTTTTGGAAATGCTGAGATAGTATGTTAAAAACACATTTTAGTTCAATTTCACGGTGTCTCAAAATAGCACAGTTGAATACACTTAGATGGTATTAAGCTTATCTTAAAATATACTTAATACTATTTTTTAGTACATTAAGTACAAAATTAGTGTGCGAAAATAGAGCACTTTTAGTACAGTACTAAAAAGTATACTTGCTGTACTTAAAATGTATTTTAGCACTTTTTTTACATTTTGTATTTTTTTAACATATTACTATTATACTTTAAACTATTCTTAAATATATTTGTAAATGTTTAAAATGAGAGTTCAAGTGTACTTCTAGTTGTAACTAAATATATATTTTAAAATACAGATATAGTATGTTAAAAGCACATTTTATTTCAATTTCAGGGTGTCTCAAAATAGCACAGTTGAGTACACTTAGATGGTATTAAGTTTATCTTAACATAAACTTAATACTATTTTTTAGTACAATAACTACAAAATTAGTGTGCGAAAATAGAGCACTTTTAGTACATTACTGAAAAGCGTATTAAGTATACTTACATTAAAGTGTATTTTAGTGCACTTTTTTTTACCTGGGTAAATAAAGTGTGTTTTAGTGCACTTTTTTTTTTTTTTTTTTTTACCTGGGGGGACCTCAAGGCAATAACGTTTTGTTAGAATTACCACACTCAAAATCAGTTTAAGTGTTAGTGCTAATAATGCATTCATATTAAGTGTACTTAAGTACAACTTTTGAGAATTTGGACTTCTACTATAATACATTACGAATAGATTTTTAATAAAATCCATTTAATGTAAACTTAAAATTACCACACTCAAAATCAATTTAAGTGTTAATGCTTATAATGCATTCATCTTAAGTGTACTTAAGTACAACTTTTGAGAAAATCTACTTCTACTACAATACATTACTAATAGATTTTTTATATATTGACTTATTTTAAACTTAGGATTAGTAAGTAAACAGTCCACTAAAAATCAACTAATGTTTAAAGCATTTAAAGCACACTTTTGAAAAACACACTAATAAAACTCTTTTGTATGTTTTTTCTGTAGTATACTTTATTTTAGTACACTAAAAATTTATTTAAGTATTACTGGTATTTAGTATACTTTTTTCAAGTGTACTAAAGTCCTACTGAAGTATAAACATACTTTTAATTAGTATATTTATAGTGTATAAACATCACACTTTTATTTAACACAAAAAAATAACAAAGTACTAAAAATGTATTTGCGGGTATTTAAGTGTATTTTCATTGCATTTAAGTATATTATTTTTTCACCTGGGAGGGTATGTGGAAAAACTCCCATCTTTTCTCCTCCAACTTCAAAATCTTCCTACATTGCTGCAGAAGTATCGACCCAGTATTTACAAAGTGAACATGCAAGGAGGGTCAAACATGCTATATGAAAAATAAATAAATAAAGGTAAAACAGCAATATACAGTAGGACAAGTTGGAGGAGAAAAAGAGACCCTAACTAACTAACCGACCGCACAGAGTATGCATAAGTATTTATTTATTTTTTAAAGAGAATGACTGATTGTTTCACTAGATAAGAGCCTTATTCCTCGACTGGGACTGTTTAGAGCCCTTTGAAGCTGCATTGAACTGCATTGTTTACCTTCAATCCATTGAGCACCATTGAAATTCACTAAATGGAGCAAAATCCTGTAATGTATTCCACCAAAAGATTAATTTCTTTGCAACTGAAGAAAAGTCTCATCTTGGATGACATGGGGGTGAGTAAAAAATTTTGATTCTGAAAGTGGGGTAATCCTTTAAACACAATGACCTGTCCAGCCTGATGCTGCTGTGGACAAAGACAGCACTCTGGAAACGCGACTAGAAAGTTTGAGAAGCTCTGTCATAGGCAAATGATAACTACAACAATGGATGGGAGAAAAATGTAGTTTGTCAGAGTATATGCTCATTATGCAATGTCAATGCATAAATAATAGAAAAATGATAGATTTTTTGTATCAAAACTGTGTTTGCAGTTATTTGTAAAAGTAATTTTCTTACTGTACATTGCTATTCTTGTTGTGTGTAATAACTAAAAGTTATTAGTTTTCACAAAGAGTAATTGAGTGCTACATTTTCAAAACACTTAGTATTAATATAACAACTGATATTCAAAAAGTGCACTATTTTTTCAAAAAAATTTTAGCTTGTTTTCAATGACCTCTCCAAAACATTTGAGGATTCCTCCTTGTAGGGCCTTAAGGAGAGATTGATAGACTTTACATGTTGACTCCAACCTCTTTAGCTTGTCTGGATATTGGTAAAGGGTTGGGAGCAGAAAACCCATATGGCCCGATTGCACTTGGAGTAGGATGAGAGTCATTGCAATAGGCTTCATGACAGTAGTGCACCAAAATCTCAGTCTCAAACTCAAACCTTACATGTGAACACTGGGAAGCATTTGGGGATAAAGGCCAGGTTGGGCCTGAGAAAAAACATATCTGCACTGATAGAGAACTTGTGACTCCAGCACCATGGAGAGCTCCCACTCAGAAACTGCTCTTCTAGTGACTAGAAGAGAATGGAGAAAAAATCTACGAAAAAGGGAGCGTTGCTGCACTAAAAGCAACTTTCAGTAAAGTCTAAGACTGATTAAGTGTTGACTGAGGTGACACTTAAGTGTTGTGAACTAAGGACTACAATAATGTCAAAATGGCCACTATCGACCTCTGAAACAGCCAATAGTGAGCCTGCTTATGTGAAGTCATTTAATTAAGACACTATTTAATATTTATATTTATTTTTTTTAAATTCTTCGAAGAATCCTTCCACCAATGTGTGATTGGGATAGTCAGCACTACAAAAATGGCTGTTAATTGTCAAGTCCAATGGCACAGACGATAAATCACACATTTTACACTTTTCGACGCAACTGCTGAACTTTTTTTCTCCCTTTTCAAATCTCATATCAAATTGGAAAAGCAATTTTTAATAAAAATGAAGGACAAAGTAAAAATAATGTATTGGTTAGTGTTAAATGTGATGCAATAACAGAAATAGTAGAAATAGGCAAACAGCAGAATTGATATAGTAAGGGAATAAATGTTTTGATCCCCCGCTGATTTTGTACATTTGCCCGCTGACAAAGATATGATCAGTCTATAATTTTAATAATAGGTTTATTTGAACAGTGAGAGACAGAATAACAACAAAAATCCAGAAAAACGCATTTCAAAAAAGTTATAAATTGATTGGTATTTTAATGAGTGAAATAAGTATTTGACCCCTTCGTAAAACATGACTTAGTACTTGGTGGAAAAACCCTTATTAGCAATCACAGTGGTCAGAGGTTTCTTGTAGTTGGCCACCAGGTTTGCACACATCTCAGGAGAGATTTTCTCTTACTCTTCTCCAAGGTTTAGAGGCTGACGTTTGGCTTCAGTTTCCTTTCACATACTTTCTATGGGATTAAGGTCTGGAGACTGGCTAGGCCTTTCCAGGACCTTAATGTTTTCCGTCTTGAGCCACTCCTTTGTTGCCTTGTGTTTTGGGATACTGTAATGTTGGCATACCCATCAATGACCCATTTTCAATGCTGTGGCTGAGGGAAGGAGGTTCTCACCCAAGATTTGACAGTATAGCCCCATGGTCCATCGTCATTTTGATGCAGTGCAGTTGTCCTGCCCTTTAGCAGAAAAAACACCCCCAAAGCATAATGTTTCCACCTCCATGTTTGATGGCGGGGATGGTGTTTTTGGGGTTGATTCATCCTCGAGTTGAGTTGATGCTAAAGAGTTTGATTTTGGTCTCAACTGAACACAACACTTTCAACTAGTTCTCCTCTAAATCATTCAGATGTTCATTGGCAAACTTAAGACAGGCCTGTACATGTGCTTTCTTGAGCAGGGGGACCTTGTGGGTGCTGCAGGATTTCAGTCCTCCACGGCGTAGCGTTACCAATTGTTTTCTTGGTGACTATAGTCCCAGCTGCCTTGAGATCATTGACAAGATCCTCCCGTGTAGGTCTGGGCTGATTCCTCACCTGATCATGATCGACCCTACGAGATGAGATCTTGCATTGAGCCCCAGACAGAGGGAGATTGACAGTTATTTTGTTTTTTTTTCATTTCACTATGAGAGCACTAGCCTCAGACGTCATGCCCATGGAACGTTGGCTAAACGTCTGATGCATATGGTACACTGGAAACACTTCAGGAATGTCGAAGTCATCATCTGATTAGTTGAATTTAATCGGATTTCCGGGAAACGCGAGTGTCGCATTTATTTTCGATCCGCGGGAAACAAAGCGCAGACTGATTTACTCTGTGTTTTGCTTAGAGGTGCTTATGCAGATGCCATTATTGTTATACGCATTTGCGACGTTCGCAAACAAATTTACTGACTCACTGCTTGTTCTCCATCTTCTAATTTAACTTTCAATGCTGGTTATTTCAATGACTGACTTGTTGCACGCCAGTCTGTTGTTGTGGGGACATTTCAACGCCCCGAAACGCAACGTTGAGCAAAACAAACTGGGATTGGTTGTTTGACATGTCAGTCAAATGTCCTTATGGGCCTTGGCCAATGAAAGCTGCCATGGATTCTTGCCGTCAGTCTGAAGGTCTGGCTACATGAGACTGAAGCTGCACTAACCCTATCAGATGAGAACAAATGTGAAATGAGCTGAATAATGACATGAGTTGCCTTCATTCCCGAGTTTCATAATTGATAAACTAACACAATCTGATTTAAAGAGGTCATCGGATGCAAAACTAACTTTTACATGTTGTTTGCACATTAATGTGTGTTGGCAGTTTGTGTACACAACCAGCCTACAATAATGAAATCCACTAAGTGGTATTTTTTTTAATCTTTAAAAGTAATATCCCCTTTTCAAAATCAGATGATTCTCAGCTTCTTGTCATCGTGACGAAACAGTTGATTGACATGAACGTCTTACCTTAGACCCGCCCTCACCGAGGTGAAACAGTCCCAATACGATCGCCATTGTGTGACTCAGGTGCAGAGGAAGACTCTAAATGAGAGATTGATGTAATAAAGGATGTAATAATGAACAGAGCAGTCATCATTTACTGAAGATTACTTTTGTTGCTTTCGCTTTATGCCTGTGTTCATGTGAATCATTCCTGATGCAGCTTTACCCACAGCAAAAGTGAGTATAAAGATTTTTTATGCATCTTTATAAATGGCCTTTCATTATAATGTGCATGTTAGCAAGTTTCACGGCTAAAGTAAACATCATATGTCTTGTAATCTCAGAGAGGGGCAGGACGAGCAGAGCTCAGTGGCATTTAAAGGGGCCATGTCTTAAAATGAGTTAAGTTTTTGCAGAGCTGATGTTGACAAGGTAAAAGGCTGTTTTTTTTTACACTACTATTGCGAATTTTTAACCAAAGTATATTATAGACTTTTCATTAAGACCAAAAAGAATCATATGAACTTGTGGAAAATGAGCATCCGATGACCCCTTTAATAGTAATGACACATAATGATATTTGATGTCTTGTGACTTGTATGTGCATTCACTAAAGATGAATCAATCAATGAAACATTTTGTCACTCATATCCTTTTATTTATAAAATTTCATTCTATAATTTTAAATCTCTTTCCACACAAAGAACATGTATGTCGTCTCACATCTGCGTGACTTTTCAGTACATTCACACTGCTCTAACAGACAGGAAGAGACACTTTGATGGGTTTTGTCTAATCAGTGTGTTACCCCTGACGGTGCTCATTTTCACTGACTGAACATGTTGAATCACTGTCTTGGAATATTAAAACTTTTGACAACATAGATCACAACATAGTTTTATTACAGCATATTACTGATGCTGCAGTTGCATCAACTGTTAAGATCAACAACATAAAAACTAGATAATAAAAATAAGCAGCAATGTCTGCAGGTAATATATGAAAAAAAATCACCCCTAGTCATAAATAACATTTCTGTGGATCCCTTACAGTTTGGAGATGTAAGGACTCTCATCTGCGAGACTTCTCATGAGTTCTGTTTTATGTCTGAAACTCCTTGAAAGGCTTCTCTGCATTGTGAATTTTCATGTGCGAATTAACATATCCTGCTTTTAAGAAGGTATCTCCACACAGTTTGCAGGTGAAAGGGTTCTCTATATTGTGAAGTCTCATATGACTTTGGAGGTTTTCTTTAGAACCGAACTTCTCTCCACATTGACGGCATACAAAAGAGTCCTCTTCTGAATGTTTAATCCTCATGTGGTTATTAAGGCTTTCTTCATATTTGAAACCACGTCCACACTGATCACATGTGAATGGCTTCACTTTAGTGTGAACATACATGTGTACTTTAAGGTTCATTTTCATAATGAAACCCTTTCCACACTCTTCACACCTGTAAGGCTTCTCTCCGGTGTGAATTCGCATGTGTATATTAAGGTATCCTTTTTGCGTGAAACTCTTTCCACATAGATGGCAAGTGATGTTTTTGTTAGATGTAGTCTTCTGAACTGAAGTTGTTTCAGGCCGTACAGATTTCTCTTCTACTTTCAGTTCTTCATTCTCTTCTTTCAGTGCCATCAGGTCTAAGGTGGACAATACAAATACAAGTTAAAGGCAGTTTAATTGCTCAAAGCAAAAAAAATTCAAAATGAGTCACTGAAGCACTCATTCAAGACATTCATTCAAAATGACTTATTTGTTCAGTAATTATTCAATAGATGTCTATGAGTGAACCACTGAATCATTTTGTCAAACCAACTTTATAGAATCGTTATGAAGCGTCATGAAACCCCTGTGTTCCAGCACTGGTCGTTCACACATCAGATTTGAAAAAGACTCAAGAAATGGCAGAGGTGTCAAAAGTACACACATTCTTTACTTAAGTAAACGTATAGATACCTGTGTTTAAAAAGACTCTAGTAAAGCTTTTAAAAGTATTGACTCAAATTTTTACTCAAGTAAAAAGTACAGGCTCTAAAACATACTTTAAGTAACCTTGAATGCCAGAAGTTCATGGCGTTTTGGTAGACGCAATTTACAATACATTCTCCAGGAGTCTTTTTTTGCTGGTAGCGATTTCAAACATTTCTCTGAGGTAAAGCCAGGGATGTGGGATGTGTTGCTGGTCTTCACTCGACTCTCCATCGCCCAGGAAATCTCCACTATTACCCTCACCAGTTTTATTAGTCATTTCGCCAGTTTTATCAGTCCGTTATGCTTCTTGGTGCTATGATTTCCCAACGAATTGTCGCCTGTTTTTTTTTTATTATTATTATTTGTTATCGTTTTACGTTCAACGTCTTGTGCGTGTGAGAGCGTATAAAAACAAATGCACCAACAGGATTGTCTTTTCTGTGTGTGTTTATATACGTTTCTAAGCATTAACCAATCAGTCTGTTGTATGCATGGCGCATTTTATTGACATGGATGGGTCAAATGCGTTGCGAAACGGCATAATATTTAAACGCAAAAACAACGACCCTGATTTGAAAATGTAGGGAGTAGAAAGTACAGATACTCATGCTAAAATGTACAAAGTAAAAGTAGAAAGTTGGCACAAAAATAAGTAGTGAAGAAAAGTATAGATACCCGAAAATTCTACTTAAGTACAGTAACGAAGTATTTGTACTTTGTTACTTCCCATCTCTGAGAAATGGGCATGTAAATCTGTGGAAAACTGGGAGTGAAGAGAGTGGAGAAAACCACCAATAAAACACAGACCTACAACACACTCATTATACAGACAAATGAATATGAAAATGTGAGCAGATAAAGGTTCCGGTTTCGACTTGGAGTAGGTTGGAAGTGCCGAGCTCTGCCAAAACATTATATTATCAATTACTCAATTACTCTATCCTCTATCAAAATAGACTATTATCAGAAGTATGACGAGGTCTTTTAAAACTCTTGAGGAGGTCAATAAGCAGTTTGTCACAGTGCTGTGAAAAGAGGTAACTGGTTCATCTTAGGAAGTTGGGGGTGGATGTGGCCTTTCTACAAGAGACACATCTTAAGAATCAAGCACACAAACAATTATATAAAAAATGGGTTGGCCATGTGTTTCATTCAAAATTTAATTGCAAGTCACGTGGAACCGCTATCATAATAAAAAAAGGTATTCCTTTTACTACATCTGATATAATTTCTGACCCAAATGGTAGATATATTATTGTAACAGGGAAACTTTACAATACCCCTGTAACACTGGCAAACATCTATGCTCCCAACTATGATGACGAGAAATTTGTGTATTCAGAATTAACCATTTTACCAATCCTACACAGCCACAACTTAATTTTAGCAGATTTTAATTTGGTGATGGGCCCAGTATTGGACAGATCATCATGTAAACAGCAGCCTGTATCAAAATCTGCCAGACTGATCCAGAACTTTTTACAATCGGAAAATATAATAGATATTTGGAGATATTTAAAACCAACTCAGAAAAAATATTCTTTCTTTTCGCAACCACATAATTCTTATTCTAGGATTGATTATTTTTTCTTGGAAGTTATTTTCAGCAGTAAAAGACATTGATTATGAAGTCATTGTTTTATCGGATCACGCCCCATTAAAATTACAACTGATCTTCCTTAACAGATATACTTCCAGAACCTGGCGAATGGAAAATAGGTAAATAAGTAAGGAAACGCATGTTAAATGTATAAAATCCCAAATAGATTTTTATATGCAAACTAACAAAACTTCAGAAGTCTCTAAAGGCATACTATGGGAGGCCCTGAAAGCCTTTTTACGTGGCCAAATTATCTCTCTTCAGGCAAATCAGACTAAGACTCAGAAAGAGGAAAGACAAAAATTAACAGAACAAATTCCAGGAATAGATCACCAATACGCAATATCTCCTACAACTGAACTTTTAACGAAAAGGATAATATTGCAAACAGAATTTAATATTTTATCATCAGCCGAGACTGTTAATTTAATAAATTTCTCTAGATATAAATACTATTAATATGGGGATAAAATAGGAAAATATCTGGCACATCAGATAAGGGTATCAGAAACATCAAAATTAATAACGGAAATTCGTACTAGCTCTGGTTGTATTACAAAAGATCAATTAGAAATTAATAAAGAATTTGAGCAATTTTATATGAAATTATATTCAACTGAGTCAACAAAGCAAACCAGACTCTTCAACAACTTTTTTGATAACTTAGATATTCCTTCCTTTAATGAAAGTTACATAAAGTTATTAGAGGAACCTATTACTTTGGAAGAGGTTAATTTTGCAATACATAGTCTACAATCTTTAAAGGCACCTGGACCAGATGGGTATACATCAGAGTTTTACAAAACTTTCCTCACAGATGTTGCCCCTCTTCTTCTAGAGGTTTTTAATGAATCGTTAGAGAGGGGTCTTCTTCCAGCCACATTCTACCAGGCATCAATTTCTTTAATACATAAGAAAGGAAAGGACCCACTTGATCCAGCATCATATAGGCCAGTGAGTCTATTAAATGTAGACAGCAAAATATTAGCTAAAATTATGGCCATTAGGTTAGATAAAGTACTACCAACTATAATTCATGAGGATCAGACGGGTTTTATTGGAAACAGACAAATGGCTCACAACATCCGTAGATTATTTGATATAATAGATTCCTCTCATTCAAGATCTCATTCTGAAATACTTATTTCGTTAGATGCTGAAAAGGCCTTTGACAGGGTCGAGTGGGATTATCTCTTCTCGACCCTGTCGAGGTTTGGTTTCGGTACTAGATTTATTTCATGGATTCGGCTCCTTTATGCATCCCCAATGTCACCAGTACAGACCCATAAACTCAGGTTTAATTACTTAAAGGTTGACTCGCTCTACTAGACAAGATATTTCCGGAGGTAGATCCTTCATGTGATCGTTGTGGACTTGTACCAGCATCATTGGCTCATATGTTTTGGAGCTGCTCAAAATGATCAACATACTGGAAAAGTATCTTTCTGACATTTTCAAAGATATTTCAAAGACCTATTGAACTAGATCCACTGATGGCAGTTCTAGGTATTGTCGAATCTGAGATAGCTAAAAACAGTACTGAACGAAACATGGTTTCATTTATCGGTCTACTAGCACGAAGGTTAATACTATTAAACTGGAAACAAAAAGCTTCCCCTTTCATATATAAATCTAATGAGGGATATAAATAAACATTTGGAGCTGGAGAAAATCAGATGGACCCTCAAAAAGAAAGAAGAAAAATTTGGCAAGCGTTTATAGATTATTTTAATGATACAAATTATATTATTGTACTTATTTATTTTGTCATAAACCTGTATTATCTGTTTTGAATCATTATTACTAACCAATAATGACTCATATTTCTGAACCCGCAATAAAAATCCATTCTGTAGATTTTGAAACACGCAGGCTATAAGATAATTTCGACCAGTTGCAAGCTTTTGAGGAAAAAACAGTGAAACTAATTGAAGGTTAAATGTGTGTTTTGTTTAGTTTTTTGTATGAGTATGTTATTGTCAGCATTGTTTATTGGACTATGGTATGTGAGTGAATGTGTTTGTGTATGTTTTGTAAGGTTTGAATATAAGGAAAAAATCTAATAAATAATGTAAAAAAAAAATGAGCAGATAATTCATATACATTTGGCCAATCAGCATACACCTACATGACAGGTAGTACCTATAGAACTGTTTTAGATCCTACTAAGAAGTAGGTGCTAATTTAGAACCCCCTAGAACTAAATACATTTCTAGTTCCTACGATGTGAACATACCAAGAAAAATGGGAACTTCCACCAATAGTTCTAGGAAATATGAAAATGCGTCCATTGAGCTCCATTGAAAACTAAACACACATGCTCTTCGCATGTTACGACTGAGATATAACTAGTTTACAGTTAACCAAGGGGCAATCCGTTTATATTTTCCAACTGAAATTAAACTGATCTACCTTTTTACGTAATTGACCTTACAAAATTATAAAGAGTCTTTAAGAAATAATTAAGATTACTTACTTTTAAGACTAGCCTAAGCAGCTTATGCAACCAGCCACTGAAGACAAGTGGATGACATGAGGGGCTTTCGCACAAGAGGAATCTTTTTACAGTTTTGAGAACTATTGGTGGAAGTACTCACTTTTTGGTGAATCGCCAAGGCCTAAAATTAACACTTGTCAAAGCGCCAAATGCGAGAAAAAAAAAATCAGCGTTGGTGAGTATATGTAACAGTCACCAGTTGGTAGGTAAAACTTTTACGACATATAACAATGCAATGTGAAACCAACAGTCAGTTTTTGAGAGATTCGCCATTTCTGACTGATTTCAAAATAAAACATCTTTTCCAAACTTGTTCCTAAGGTTCTAATAACTAACCTGAGAAGATATTGCTGCTTCATTTTGAAAGATTGATTTTTCCCTTCTTTATAACCCGGGAATGTGGCGACACATACCTGAAGTTACGCTGCCTAAACAGCAGTGTTGTTTTTGACAACCATCTTAGATTTAGTCTTAGTCTTTTGGACTAAAATGCTTCTTAGTTTTAGTCAAATTTTAGTCACTTCTATATGTGATAGTTTTAGTCCAATTTTAGTCGACGAAAAGTCAAAAAGGTTTTAGTCTAGTTTTAGTCGACGAAAAGTCAAAAAGGTTTTAGTCTAGTTTTAGTCAAAAAAAGGGAAAAAAGTAGTCTTTTAACAAATTAATGTAGGTCAGTAAGTATTTTGCTGTTGGGTAGTGTCACTTGTAAGTTCTGAAAATAGCAGATCTATAGTTCAACACAATGTGAGCTTCCGGATCGACTATTTTCACCAATAATTACAATAATGAAGGAATGTTTTAGAACATAAAAGACAAACAAGGATGGAATGCTAAAACGGCTTGCCATACTAGTATAGCAAAGAGTATTTAATGCTAAAACGGCTTGCCATAGCGTCAGATACTTTTTAAGTTTTAATTGGCATGCACAATAAGCGGAAATGTCATGCATTTTAAACGTCTGATGGACCACCCACTAACATTTTCGTCTATTCTCGTCTCGTCAACGAAAACTCACACACGTCTCGTCATGTTTTATTCATCAACGAGCCATTTCTATCTCGTCATCGTCTCGTTATCGTCATGAAAAAAAGTGGCGTCAACGAAATGATTTTGTCATCGTCATCGTTGACGAAAACAACACTGCTAAACAGTGCAGTAAAGTATATTGGGCTGTAGTTTCATGGCCAGTAAAAAAAAAAATTTGGCCGGTAAATGTTATCACTTCAAAAAGTTAGTTTTAGGCCCTGTGTATCACACTGCAGGAACTAGTAACTAAATAAGGGGAACTAAATTAGCTCCTACTTCAGAGTAGGGCCTAAAAACCAGCACAATATGTACTACCAGTGACATAAGTGGAAGTGGATTGGCCAAATGCACATAACTTCCTGGTTGCTTCATTTGCTGGTTAATCTACAGGCAAATTGCAATCAAAATATGAATGATTTCAAACCTAAAATTATGCCATAGTCATAGTTTTGATTTTTTTGATTTTTTATTATTAGGACGTGTACAACCTGACATTTTGGGGATTTAATATTAAACAAAATAATATGTATTATTTATTATTTAAATGCATTAAAAATGAATTCAAACTAAATAAAGTTTTATTTAATAAAGTGATATAGGTCATCATGAATTTATCAAATTATTCTGAAAGGAAACAATGCACTTTTTTTTTTAAATACCACTGCAGAAATAAGTCGTAAAAATTAACAGTTTTCAATTCGGAAAATAATTTTGAGTTTAGTGCTACTAACAAAAATCGTTGTGCTATGTCATAAAAATGCTATGTCTGTATAACTTTTCCTAATATAGTGCATCCCTGCTAAAAAACAAAAACAAACAAAAAAAAACAGCCTAGGCTGGTTGGCTGATTTTAGCTGGTCATAGCTGTTCAGAAGGCTGGTTTTAGAGGGGTTTGGCCACTTTCCCAGCCTGGTCTTAACTGGTCAGGCTGGGAGACCAGCTAAAACCAGCTACATCCAGCTTAAACCAGCTAAGACCAGCCAACCAGTCTATGCTGGTATTAGCTGTTTTTTTTTTCAGCACAGCAGGGATGTCATAATAACGAATCCCCAACTTGAAAGTCAGATCTTCTGAGGTTGACGGCAGCATTAGTGTTTATCTGGTCTCGACATGTCTGTTCACACAAGGCAACCCATCCATGTCAAATAAAAGCTTTCATATGAACTTCTTAAAAAAATATCATTCATTTCTGTAGAGCAGGACATTTGAACAAGGATCAAATGAATGAGTTCAGCTTTGACAATGAAACCAACCTGTTTGTTCTTCAGCATCTTCTTGTTTCACGCTGAATACTTCTACAATCTGTATGTCTTCACTCTCCTGTTTAATAAACGCCATCTTTACAACAGTATCACGTGGATCTCAGTCGCCTCACCAGGAATTTTTCTATGGTTAAAAAAAATCAAGTAAATCTCTCTAGTCAGTCAAAGTGACAGTAAATGGCCTTAAATGGCCTGATTAGCCCAAAAACCACACACACACACACACACACACACACACACACACACACACACACACACACACACAACAAAAGAGTGCTAAAACACAAATACTTAAAACAATATAGGCTATAATTGGAAACTAAAGTACATAAAAATGGCAAACAATAATAAACATTTTAAACTCCACATTGTTCTGCTATGAACAATCAGTGAGTAACTATTCAAACAGTTTTTGATTCCTAAAGTCACACATGATAAAGTTATTTAGATTAATGAGTCCAACGGATTCACTAAAAAGAACCGACTCTTGAGTGTTTTGCTCAGGAATCCGACTTCATTCGTCGCGCTGTATGTTTTTGATTCATTAAAAAGAAAAGGCTCAGTTAGTACACACGTTTGTGTTACCGTTGTGTTTGCACTGTTATAGTATTCAATCGGGTAAATTATCTCGGGTTTGCCAATGACTGAATTCTTGTTTATGACAAACTGATTTACAATAATAATGAGCTGTTATTCACGTGTAGATACGCTTTACACATAAAACAAAATGTACGGTTCTTGTAAAAACGATACAAACATCTAAACACTTTGCAACGATATTAAAACATTTAAACAAGCAAAAACAAACCTTTCTTCAGCCGAAAAAACATCAGCTACAGGAGCGCGGCGCGACCTTATGACGTCACATCACCAGCCCTAAATAAAAGTCCTTCTCTTCTTCTTGTAGATTTCCGGCAGTATAGACTATGCGTATTACTCCCCTCTACAGATCAAAGTTCTTACATAATTCTTATATACAGTCCTGTGTTGTGCAAGAACTGAGAAACTACCTCGGAGATGCTTGTCACAGCGTCCAAACAAAGTAACAGAAAGCACTTCAACTCCAAGTCAACGAAAAGTCCTTTTCTTTCTACACTTTCTGCATTCCAGGAAGAAATAAAAGTTCTGTGTCTACAGAATTGTACATCTGAATGTATCAAACTTAAAGGTTTTTTCTGGGTCGCTCAATTTTTTTTCCAATACACTATCCGTATATAAGTTTACACAACTACAAGCAATGAATTAATGAAAATAAGGCGAAAAATAATATGAAAAATTTGGTCATAATGCATTTACAGACTTTTTTTTTTTAGAATGTTGCATATTAGCTAACAACAAATACACATCTTAATAATTCAATGTTGTTCCTAAAATCGATCACCGTCTAATACTTTTCAGTTATTAGCGCGTTAATAATAAAAAAAGGTTTTGTTAACACATTTGAGATTGAAACCGCTGATACTTTTCAGAGAGCCAGGACAAGTAAAAAAGGCATCACTCAAAATTACTTATAAAGAACGTTTTTGAAAACATTTTTTAATACACTATAGGGCTGTATAATTAAATTAGTATCAAGAAAGTCTATTTACATTGCTATTTAATTTCGTAAATAAAGGTTTTGAACAATGTTCATAACATTTTGAACATAAATATGAATAGAAATATTAAAATGATACTTTTAAATTTGAAACTTTCACAGTGTGGTATGGAAGGCCATAAAGACAAATATTTTTTTTAGACGTAACATACACAGTACTGTGCAAAAGTCTTATGGCCACTAGTATTTTGACTAACAAAAAAATGATTTTAAATCAGTTATTTCTATCTTTTGCTGTAGTGTGTCAGTTTGCATTTCCAAACATTCATTTTGCTATTAATTGTACAAATCCAGAGAGATTTTTGTTTCCACAAGGAGTCTGACAACAGCCAGTGCTCCACATAGAGATCTGATCTCATCATCACCCAGTTTGTCTGGAATGACATGGAGAAACACAACAAACGGAGACAGACTAAATCCAGAAGAACTGTGGCAACATCTCCAAGATGCATCAAGGGACCTATCTGCAAAGCTACAGTACTGTCAAAACATTTAGCCTCTTGTGTAAAAATGCTATAAAATGAGGAGGCTGTCAAAAATAATGTCATAAATAGAGTTTCTTTATCAATTAACTTCTATTAACTAAATTCAATCAACATTTGGTGTGACTATCCTTTGAGATTAAAGCAGCTTTCGCCCTAGATACACTTGCACATAGTTTTTCATGTAGCTTTGTTGATAGGTCTCTTGAAGCATCTTGTAGATGTTGCCACAGTTCTTCTCAGTTTGTTCAGTTTCTTCATGTGATTCCAGACAGACTGGATGATGATGAGATCAGATCGCTGTGTGGAGCACTGGCTGTTGTCAGACTCCTTGTGCAAACAAAAATCTTAGGTGGTGTAACGGTTCTCGGTAAAAAATCTAACCATACCATTCTCCACCCACGGTTCGGCACACACTAGGACCGTGGTTCAATTTAAGTCTAAACACCTCTCTAATATTGTTTTTTTTAAATATATAAATAACAATACTGCCCTCCAAAGGCAAAGTGCAGTAACTACGCCAACACTGAAACAGAAAAATGCCTTTAAAGTTATTACACCAGCTAGTCAAACATGTTGACTCTCTTGTTTCTCTGAAACGGGACAAAATTGAACCAGGAGACTTTGCCACAAGACAAAACAGTTGTCACAAAGTCAGTTTTAAGCCTTAATTTAATTTTGACCAAATGTGTAGTTACTGTGCTTTGCCTTTGGAGGGCAGAATACGTAAAACAAACAGGGTTCCGCTAATGTCTGTTTCTGGATACACATTCTGCAAATTAGCAGCAAATCGGTGTAAATCAGTTGTTTGTTTTTAGTATAGTATTGCTTTCCTTCACTTTTAAATAGCTTAAAATTGCAGTGTGCATTTTACTTTCACTTTCGAATTAGCTGCAATTCAATTGTCAGTTGCTTGAATGCATTCATTTGTTCAATGCAATTCAAGCTATAACAAAATACAACATCAAACTCAGACTATAAATAAATAATATAACTTATATACACCATGATATATATAAAACATCAAATAACTTACACAAAGTTTAAATAGGTATACACAACTGGTAAGTAAACACTGTGGAACCAGTTAAATAAGAAACAAATGTTTAAAAAAACCTTTCAATATCACTTCAGATAAACGGCAAAAGTCAGCAGGCATTTTAAAATCCAAAATTCTGACAGGCGCAGAACAGGCACTTTTGCACTTTTGCAAGTCATCCGTTATTATCGTCTTGTCTTTATCACCTCTCTCCTTGTCAGTTAGTTCAACTCACTCTCCTCACATGATATATGTGATAAAAACCTAAAAAACTCAGTTTACTTTATTTGTGTCTTTATAGTATTTATTTGTGCTGTTGCTCATTATTTTGATTAATTGTTATTTTCTTTATTTTTCTTTGACAGTAGTTTTTCCCTAAACGTAGCACATACCCAATCATACTGAACCATGTAGATTAAAGAATTTTACAAGTTGTGATAATTGCTTGAAGAAATGTTAGATAATTCAGGGTATCCCACAGCCACTGTGAGAGCACTATGACAGCCATGAAGCTGCATAATGAGCAAATGAGCTGGATAATGAGTTGCCTTCATAACTGAGTTTCATATTTGATGAACGCAATCTGATTTAATAGTAATGACACATGATATTTAATGTGACTTGAGTGTGCATTCACTAAAGATGAATCAAACACTGCAGTTCAACATTTATTATTTCATGCATATCTTTTTATTCATAAAATTGCATTTACATGGATGCATTTGTCTCAGAAGTCAAATAAGTTTAATTATGCTTTTTCGAAGATTCGCTTTCAGGGTTTGACAATGTAAAAAAATTTACAATGATTAACTTCATAGTCACAAAGGTGTGTCTTGGGGAAAAATGTTTAAGAACAACTGAATTATAGCTAAGTACAAGGTCAGGTGCAAGGAGTTAATCAGTACAAGACAAAAAAAATAAAAGCCAAAAAAGAGGCAAAGAATGAAAGTGATAACGAAGGTGGATAAGAAGATTTGGGTCACTTTCAGCTTCAACATGAACGTAGCCTTAATTTCACATAGATACATATTTTCTGGTGCCATTTTAAACTGCCGAGCAATTTAAATCTCTTTCCACACAAAGAACATGAATGTTGTCTCACATCTGCATGACTTTTCAGGCATATATGTAAGCCAATGCCAATTCACACTCCTCCAACAGACACTTGTGTTAGCCCCAGACAGACCTCATTTCTGCTGACTAAACATGTTGAATCACTGTTTGTGTACTTGTGAACAGTTTCAGTTTGGATTTAAGCAACCCATTTATGTAATGCATGACCTTCTTTTGGCATCCAGTTATCATTATTTTAACACTATTAGAACCTTAGCTTGAGAATTCTGACATGACAAAGCAGCACAACTGTTCAAGTTAGTACAGAGTATTACTGATGTTGCAGTTGTGTATCAACTGTTAAGATCAACAACAAAATGAAACAACAATGAATTACAAGGTTTACTAGTCATGGCTGCAGGCAATGTATGAAAAAAAATCACCCCCAGTCATGTCACTTGACAGTAATGAATAACATTTCTGTGAATCCCTCACATTTCGAAAACGTCAAAAATGTCATGTGTGAAACATGGTTTGCTTTATGTCTGAAACTCCTTGAAAGGCTTCTCTGCATTGTGAATTTTCATGTGTGTATTAAAATATCCTGCTTTTAAGAAAGTATCTCCACATAGTTTGCAGATGAAAGGGTTCTCTATATTGTGAAGTCTAATATGACTGTAGAGTTTTGATTTAGAACCGAACTTCTCTCCACACTGACGGCATACAAAAGAGTCCTCTTCTGAATGTTTAATCCTCATGTGGTTATTAAGGCTTTCTTCATATTTGAAACCCCGTCCACACTGATCACATGTGAATGGCTTCACTTTAGTGTGAACATACATGTGTACTTTAAGGTTTATTTTCATAATGAAACCCTTTCCACACTCTTCACACCTGTAAGGCTTCTCTCCAGTGTGAATTCGCATGTGTATATTAAGGTATCCTTTTTGCGTGAAACTCTTTCCACATAGATGGCAAGTGTTGTTTTTGTTAGATGTAGTCTTCTGAACTGAAGTTGTTTCAGGCCGTACGGATTTCTCTACTGCCATGAAATCAGGTCTCTCGTGTTGATATTTCTCTTCTACTTTCAGTTCTTCATTCTCTTCTTTCAGTGCCATCAGGTCTAAGGTGGACAAGACAAATACAAGTTAAAGGCAGTTTAATTGCTCAAAGCAAAAGACGTCAAAATGAGTCACTGAAGCACTCATTCAAGACATTCATTCAAAATGACTTATTTGTTCAGTAATTATTCAATTGATGTCTATGAGTGAACCACTGAATCATCTTGTCAAACCGACTTTATAGAATCATTCTAAAGTGTTCAAAAAAGTATTTAGTCAACCACCAATTGTGCAAGTTCTCCCACTTAAAAAGATGAGAGAGGCCTGTAATTTTCATCATAGGTGTACCTCAACTATGAGAGATAAAATGAAAAAAAAAAAAAATCCAGAAAATCACATTGTCTGATTTTTAAAGAATTTATTTGCAAATTACGGTGGAAAATAAGTATTTGGTCACCTACAAACAAGCAAGATTTCTGGCTCTCACAGACCTTTAACTTCTTCTGTAAGAGGCTCTGTCCTCCACCCGTTACCTGTATTAATGGCACCTATTTGAACTCGTTATCAGTATAAAAGACACCCGTCGACAACCTCAAACAGTCACACTCCAAACTCCACTATGGCCAAGACCAGAGAGCTGTCAAAGGACAGCAGAAACAAAAATGTAGACCTGCAGCAGGCTGCGAAGACTGAATCTGCAATAGGTAAGCAGCTTGGTGTGAAGAAATCAACTGTGGGAGCAATTATTAGAAAATGGAAGACATAAAAGACCACTGATAATCTCCCTCGATCTGGGGCTCCACGCAAGATCTCACCCCGTGGGGTCAAAATGATCACAAGAACGGTGAGCAAAAATCCCAGAACCACACGCGGGGACCTAGTGAATGACCTGCAGAGAGCTGGGACCAAAGTAACAAAGGCTACCATCAGTAACACACAACGCCGCCAGGGACTCAAATCCTGCAGTGCCAGACGTGTCCCCCTGCTTAAGCCAGTACGTGTCCAGGCCCGTCTGAAGTTTGCTAGAGAGCATTTGGATGATCCAGCAGAGGACTGGGAGAATGTCATATTGTCAGATGAAACCAAAATAGAACTTTTTGGTAAAAACTCTACTCATTGTGTTTGGAGGAGAAAGAATGCTGAGTTGCATCGAAAGAACACCATACCTACTGTGAAGCATGGGGGTGGAAACATCATGCTTTGGGGCTGTTTTTCTGCAAAGGGACCAGGACGACTGATCCGTGTAAAGGAAAGAATGAATGGGGCCATATATCGTCAGATTTTGAGTGAAAACCTCCTTCTATCAGCAAGGGCATTGAAGATGAAACGTGGCTGGGTCTTTCAGCATGACAATGATCCCAAACACACCGCCCGGGTAATGAAGGAGTGGCTTTGTAAGAAGCATTTCAAGGTCCTGGAGTGGCCTAGCCAGTCTCCAGATCTCAACCCAATAGAAAATCTTTGGAGGGAGTTGAAAGTCCATGTTGCCCAGCGACAGCTCCAAAACATCACTGCTCTAGAGGAGATGGAGGAATGGGCCAAAATACCAGCAACAGTGTGTGAAAACCTTGTGAAGACTTACAGAAAATGTTTGACCTCTGTCATTGCCAACAAAGGGTATATAACAAAGTATTGAGATGAACTTTTGTTATTGACCAAATACTTATTTTCCACCATGATTTGCAAATAAATTCTTAAAAAAATCAGACAGTGTGATTTTCTGGATTCTTTTTCTCATTTTGTCTCTCATAGTTGAGGTATACCTATGATGAAAATTACAGGCCTCTCTCATCTTTTTAAGTGGGAGAACTTGCACAGTTGGTGGCTGACTAAATACTTTTTTGCCCCATTGTACATTTGGCCAATCAGCATACATTTACATCACCCGAGTAGCTATAAAACTGTTTTAGATTCTAGTTCTGTGTGTGCTAGTTAGTGTGTGCTAATTTAGTACCCCCAAACAGAGTTCCTAGAACTAAATACGTTCCTAGTTCCTGCGATGCGAACATGCCAAGAAAAATGGGAACTTCCACCAACAGTTCTAGTAAATATGAAAAGGTTCCTCTGATGTGAAAGCCCCTTAGAGTAAAGTACCGAAAGTTCAACTGCCTTCAACTTCCTTAGTAGCCAAACACTAGTACTATCCCTAGAGAACAGAAAGGAAAATGTGAACTGAGTAGTAGGCATTCCAGCCAAATGCACGTCCCATATTCCTAGAGAACATGGATGGTGTGAACGGAGAGTTTGATCGAGAAATCCTCACAATGCGTGCATTCAGCTCCATTGAAAACTAAACGCACATGCTCCTCGCATGTTAAAACTGTGACATAACTAGTTTACAGTTAACCAAGAGGTAATCTGTTTATCTTGTCTTTTCTAACTGAAATTAACTTAAAAACTGCCTTTTTACATTATTGACATTACACAATTGTAAATAGTCTTTAAGAAATAATTAAAAAGACTACCTTTTAAGACTAGTCTAAGCAGTTTATGCAACCAGCCACAGTAGACAAGTGGATGACATGAGGGGCTTTCGCACAAGAGGAACCATTTCATAGTTCCCGGCGTAACGACTCACCTTTTAGTGTATCGCACTGCAGGAATTAGTAAGTAAATAAGGGTTACTAAATTAGCTTCAGAGTCTAAACCAGCACAATATGTACTACCAGTGACAAAAAAAAAAAAATTTGTTTTTGCTATATCTGTATATTTTTTCCTAATTTAGTGCATGATACAATAACAAATCCCCAACTTGAAAGTCAGATCTTCTTAGGTTGAAGGCAGCATTAGTGTTTATCTGGTGATCTCAACATGTCTATCCACACGAGGCAACCCATTTCATGTCAAATAAAATCTTTCATTTAGACACTCATATTAATTTCTTCAAAAATATCATTAATTTCTGTAGAGCAGGACATTTGAACAAGGAGTTCACCTTAGACAATGAAACCAACCTGTTTGTTCTTCAGTATCTTCTTGTTTCATGCTGAATACTTCTACAATCTTTATGTCTTCACTCTCCTGTTTAATAAACGCCATCTTTACAACAGTATCACGTGGATCTCAATCGGTTCACCAGGAATTTTTCTGTGGTTAAAAAAAGGCAAATAAATCTCTCAAGTCAGTCAAAGGGACAGTAAATGGCCTGATTAGCCCAGAAACTACACACACACACACACACACACACACACACACACACACACACACACACACACACACACACACACAAAACTAGTGCTAAAACACAAATTCTACAAATACTTTAAACCAATACATAATTAGAAAAAAAGTGCCATTTTAACCAAATGCAGGTATCATTTCAAAAATAAATGTAAACAATAATAAATATTTTTAACTCCACATTGTCACGCTATGAACAATCAGTCAGTAACTATTCACACTACCAGTTCTTGATTCATAAAGTGCCACATGACGAAGTTAATTAGATTAATGAGTCCAACGGATTCATACGTGTTTGTGATTCACTAAAACGAACCGACTCTTAAAGAGTGTTTTGCTCAGGAATCCGAATTTATCCTTAGCGCTGTATGTTTTTGATTTACTAAAAATAAAAGGCTCAGTACTTATTACACACGTGTGTTTGTGTTACCGTTGTATTTACACTGTTGTGACATTCGATCGGGTAAATTGTGTCGGGTTTGCTAGTGACTGAATTCTTGTTTATGATAAACTGATTTACAATAATAATACGCAAAATGAGACGCAGCTTTTTGTTACTCACGCGTGGATACGCTTTACTCACAAAACATCATTTACGGTTCTTGTAAAAACTATACGAACATCTGAACAGTTTGCAACGATATTAACAATTTGAGCAAGTAAAAACACAAACCTTTCTTAAGCCGAAAAAAAAAAACAGCTGCAGGAGCGCGGCGCGACCTTATGACGTCAAAGTCCTCTTCTTCTTCTTCTTGTAGATTGTAGATCTTCAGTGTAGACTAGCCGTATTACTCCCCTATACAGAACATAATTCTTATATACAGTCCTGTACCAAGAACTGAAATCTACCTCAGAGATGCTTGTCACTGTGTCCAAACAAGTAACAGAAAACTGCCCCTTCCTTTTCTCATTTCATAAATGAGCTTAGAATTATTACTTCATCCCATACCCTTTCGAGTAATAAGGCTTACATTAGCAAATTTTTTCACTGAGTTTAGTGAATTATAATATTTTATAACCCCTTTGCGAAGTCATGTAAATGTATTTATTGTTTTATCTATATTTATTTATTTTCATTATTTATTTTATTGTAATATTTTTTTATCTTGATTTTGTAATTCAAATTTAGTTAATACTATGTATATACCTTACAGTTGTGTCTGCCTTATGTACTTGCAATTGTATATTTTGAAATTTCTATTTTGGTTCATTTAAAGCCTGTTTGATTTGTACATTTTTTGATTTTCAATAAAAAAAAAAAAACAAGTAACAGAAAACACTTCAAATCCAAGTCAACAAAAGTGCCAATTTAGCAAAAAGTTACATTATACTTTCTGCATTCCAGGAAGAAATAGTGTCTAAAGAATATATATGCATCTGAATGTATCAAACGTAATGTTTTTTTTGGTTGCTCAGTCATGCCAAGCGTCATGTTTGTATTTATTTATTTATTTATTTATTTATAAATAAACCGCTGTCTTTCCCCTTCCTATATTAACAATTTTATTGTTAGATTTTTCTTTTCAGACTACCCTAAAACTACCCCCAAAAAGCACACAGCAAAAAAAAAAAAATAAAAAAAAAAATAAAAAATTCTTTTTCGTTTATTTGGCGAATTTGAGCAATTTATGTAATTAAGCAATAAACAAGGCATGGATTATTCTATCTGAAACAGGAAAAGAATATCACTAACCAGCTAGCCAGCCAAACAGCAGCACACGTGGAGAAAGAAGCAGTACACACGTTAATTAAATTACTAGTTGTAATTGTTCAATAATAATTGTTCATTTAAAATGTGCCTTGTTATTATATAACCTAAAATTGTTGATCAGAAAAAAGAATATGCAGAAAATTTAAATATTTCGTCCTGGACACTACGTACTAATAAAAGCCTAAATATGCCATGTAGTCTAATTTGCACGCATTGGCGAGTCACTCTCTAAACGCGGGGTATCTAAATTGCTAAATAATAGCGTATGCACGTTTTACTTTCGGTTTCGGTTTAACGATCACACTAAACTCTCGGCGGTGCTGAGCGTGCATTCTACAATACAAGACATTAACAAAATAATTTGAGAGTCGGGGGACACAAACGGGATTTTGCAAAAGTGGGAACTCTGCCGCTGAGTTATCATTCCATGTGAATGTATGCCGCGTTGTAAAGCATATTGAAACGGATGCGCCAGAATTGCATCTGACAGAATGTGCGCTGTAGGACACTCGAGGATACTATATTTCTTCAAAAGCAGATTGTGGGGACATTAAATTTTTTTTTTTTTTTTTTGAAATAGGCTCATTCTCCAACTCCCCCCGACTTAATAATTTGAGTTTTACCGTTTTGAAATCCATTCAGCCTTTCTCCTGTTCTGGCGATATAATTTTTAACATAGCTTAGCATAGATCATTAAATCCTATTAGACCAATAGCATCGCGATCAAAAATAACCAATGAGTTTCGGTATTTGTTCTATTTAAAACTTGACTCTTCTGTAGTTATATTGTGTATTAAGAACGGCGGAAAATGTAAAGCTGTGATTTTCTAGGCCGATAAGATTAGGAACTACACTCCCATTCCGGCGTAATAGTCAAGGAGGTTTGCTGCCGTAACATGGCCAAAGCAGGCGCAGTAGAAAATCGCATCTTTACATTTTCCGCCGGTCTTAATACACAATATAACTACAGAAGAGTCAAGTTTTAAATAGGACAAATACCGAAACTCGTTGGTCATTTTTGAAGGCGATGCAATTGGTCTCATAGGATTCAATGATCTATGCTAAGCTATGCTAAAACTGATATCGCCAGAACAGGAGAACGACTGAATGGATTTCAAAACGGTAAAAATCAACTTATTAACTCGAGGGGAGTTGGAGAATTAGCCCATTTCCAAAAAAAGTGGAGTGTTCCTTTAAGTAAAAGTACAAATATCTTACCAGAAAATGACTGGCAAAAGTTGATGTCACAGTTTAGAATATTACTTGAGTTTATACTTGAGTATATCGCACAGCCCAGCCTCGACTTGAGTGGAAAATGAATCATCTGTGGTTGTGCGCGCACGTGTTTGTACATGCACAAAGGTGTTTTTTAGGAGTCTAACTTGCAAGCACCAGACCACTCATTCGTCAAACCTGCTTTCCCGCAGTTTGTGTTCTTCTGACTTCTATTTTGTAGTAAGTATATGCTTTGGGGAATTGTATCAGAGTAAAAGTATACATTTTAATTAGGAAATGTGGTGGAGTCCAAGTAAAAGTTGGCTAAAATATAAAAACTCAAGTACAGATACTCCTAAAACATACTTAAGTTCTGTACCAAAGTGTGATTACTTAGTTACATTACACCTCTGAAAATCTGCAATAAAGTTAAGAATGTAAAGATAAAGTTTAATTGGTTATGCTGTGTTGGAGAGAAGGGTGAAGCCGTTTGTAGCTGCGTTTCCATTACCCCTTAAATTGTGCAAAATGAAATTACACCTAATGGAAATGTCAATTGTGCAAAAACTCCCATATGTCGCAAAAAAGTTTTTACGCTTGCATGAGGTGGTTTTTCAGGCAATTCAAAAAAGGAATGTTTCACAAAACGTTTTTCCGCATTTACAGATCACATTCGATTAAATATAGCCAAAATCCCACGACTTATCGCGAGAGGAAAAAATTAGAGTGCTCTTTACTATGCAATGGTACTTGTGAACAGTTTTAGTTTTAATTTAAGCAAATCAATTGTGATGCATGACCTTCTTTTGGCATCCAATCATCTTTATTCTAACACTATTAGAACTTTTGACAACATAGATCACAAGATTGTTTTGGTTAGCTTGAGAATTATGACATGACAAAGCAGCACAACTGTCCAAGTTAGTACAGAGTATTACTGATGTTGCAGTTGTATCAAGTTATGAGATCAACAAAAAAATATAAGTCGATAATGAAAATAAGCATCAATGAATGTCATTGTTTACTAATCATGTCTGCAGGCAATGTATGGAAAAAAAAACATCCCCAGTTTTTTTGTTATTTTTCATGTCTCTTGTGTCTGTGAATCCCTCAGTTTGGTGGTGTAGGGACTCTCACCTGTGTGAATTCTCATGTATAAAACATGGTTTAAGTTTGAAACTCTTTGAAAGGCTTCTCTGCATTGTGAATTCTCAAGTGTGAATTAAGATATCCTGCTTGTAAGAAGGCATCTCCACACAGTTTGCAGATGAAAGGCTTCTCTCCAGTGTGAAGTCTAATATGACTGTAGAGTTTTACTTTAGAACTGAAACTCTCTCCACACTGACGGCATACAAAATTGTCCTCTCCTGAATGTTTATTCCTTATGTGGTTGTTAAGGCCTTCTTCAAATTTGAAACCACGTCCACACCGATAACATGTGAATGGTTTCTCTTCAACGTGAACGTACATGTGTTCTTTAAGGTTTCCTTTTTTAACGAAACTCTTTCCACACTGTTGGCATATGAAAGGCTTCTCTCCAGTGTGAATTTTCATGTGTTCATTAAGGTTTCCTCTTTGTGAGAAACTCTTTCCACATTGATGGCAAGTGAGGTCTTTGTTAGATTTAATCTTCCGAACTGAATTTGTTTCCGTCCGTATGGATTTTCCTGCAGCCATGAAATCACGTCTTTCACATTGCTTTTTCCTTTCCATTTCTTTCAGTTCTTCATTTTTTTCTTTCAGTGCCATCAGGTCTAAAGAGTAAAAGACAAATAAAAGTTAATGACAGTTCAATTGCGCAAAGCAACAGACATTAAAACCAAGATAAAAGTAATAAAACACGTCAAAACTACCACTATGCAACAAAACTGGGTAATTATAGACCTGTCCTCTTCACTACTCTATAGTACTGTCACAGTTGCCAGGGGGTGAGGAGCCAGAGGGAAACGCGTGGAGTCAGGAGAATAAAACAAAAGTATATTTAAAGACCAGAAACAGGAATCCAGGGGAACGAAACAAACAACCACATAACGTTAAGACCGGACAATCTAACTGAGGGAACAAATGACTTTTAAAGGCTGGCAGAGGGGTGGGGCATGATAACAAGACAGGTGTAACAGATAAAGCTAATAAGGGGAAGTCCAAATAAGGGCGAGGACAAACCAATGCAACAAGGAACAACAGGGGGAGACAAAGGGAGAAACCAACATAAGTCCATGTGAGGGGGGGGGGAAACACTAGGAAAACACAACAAAACAGTCCATGATCCTGACAGGTACTTGTGAATAATTAATTGTTTCACGTATACACGTCAAATGTTTTCAAAATGATTCGCATTTACACATTTAAAGTGGCGTTCATGTTTGGAGCATAAGAGAGAATGAACTATGTAGGAGTTCATTCTCATGAATAACACAGAGAAAAGCTTGGAAAACCGATGACGTAGACGTGACAGTTTTTTGTGACAGTTTTCGTGACATTTGCTTAACTGTGCTTCTTAAAATTGCTCCTAAAAATAAAAAAATAACCACTTTTCCCATAATAATAAACATAATTAGTTTTATTATTGTTTTCAATGTGCAACCTTTACATATACAGTGCCCTCCACTAATATTGGCACCCTTAGTAAATATGAGCAAAGGTGACTGTGAAAATAAATCAGCATCGTTTATCCTTTAGATCTTTCTTTCGAAAAATTCACAAAATTGTAACCTTTCATTGAAGTAAAACGATGGAAAATGGGGGGGGGGGGGGTATCTCATTATGAAATAAATGTTTTTCTCTAGTTCACGTTGGCCTCAATTATTGGCATAGTAAATATCTGTAAAGTATATTCACATTAATATTAATATTTTTAGCACACCAGGGTGGCTAGGAGTACAAAATTGTCCAGCCATGGCTTTCTGTTCCACAGGATTATAAATATGAGGAACGCAAAAGCCAAATTCCCTAAATCATCCATCACAAGAAGTAAAACCAAAGAATGTAGTTCTGATATGCAGAACAAGTTTGTTGAGCTTCACAAAACAGAAAGTGGCTGTAAGAAAAGAGGCAAGGCACCATCAGGGCAACAATTAAGAAGTTCCAATCAACTAAAGATGTTACAAATCTGCCTAGAAGAGGATGTGTGTCTATATCATCCTAATGCACGACAAGGAGGAGCGTTTGATTGGCCAAAGACTCTCCAAGGATCACAGTTGGAGAATTGCAGAGAATTGTTGAGTCTTGGGGTCAGAAAGCCTAAAATAAAATGATCAAACAGCCTCTACATCACCACATGTTGTTCCAGAGGGTTTCAAGAAAAAAATCCTCCTGGCTCACCCAAAAACAAACTCCAGCATATTCACTCAGACATGATTGGAACTTCAAACAGCACTGGCTTCTATGGTCAGATGAAACTAAAAATGAGCTTTTTGGCAGCTAACCCTCCAGATGGTTTTGGTGCAGACAGGGATTAAAAAAGTACCCCATGTCCATGGTTAAAAATACTGCTAGGTCTTTAATGTTGTGGACCTATTTTTCTGCTGGAGGTCCTGGACATCTTGTTTAGATACATGGCTTTATGAATTCTATTAAATACCAGCAGATAAAAAAAAATCAAAACCTGACTGCCTCTGTTAGAAATCTTATAATGGGCCATGGTTGCATCTTCCAGCAGGACGATGATCCAAAACAAACATCAAAATTCAACACAAAAATTGTGTCACTGAGCACAGAATGAAGCTTCTACCATGGCCGTCCCAGTTCCCTGACCTGAACCCCATAGAGAAACTGAAAAGAAGCACCACCAACATGAAGCTGGGAAGAGAGAGATTCTGGAGAATCTAGAGAGATTCTGTTTGAAGGAATGGTTTCTAATCTCTGGTCAGCGGTTCTCCAAACTCATTAGACATTGTTGGAGACAACTCAGAACTGTTATCTTGGGAAAAGGATGTTGCAATAAATGGGTTATTTCATAATGAGATTTCACCCCTAGGTTCTATTGTTTTACTTCAAAGACAGGTTAGAATTTTGTGAATTTTTTGATTGAAAGATCAAAAGGATAAATTATGCAGATTTATTTTCACATCCACCTTTGCTCATATTTACCAAGGGTGCCAATATTAGTGGAGAGCACTGTATGTCAACATCTCAAAATTTGTGTTTTAGTGTTTCATGACACTTTAACGAAGAATTTTAAAATAGTCTGCAATAGCTTACATTCTGTCAAACCTTGCATATTATTTAGTTTAACTGTCAGAATCATGGAAGAATTTGGATCTCAGTTTTAAACAAAACAAATTGTAATTCTAAAGTTCCTGAATCATGTAGCTCACTGAGTAAAAGAGTAGGAGTAGTGCATCTATGGTGCATACTAGTACAGTAAAGGTACATGTTACAACCTATTAAGTGTATATATTTGGACCTAAATGGTATACATTAAAAACTTTTTAAAAGGTACAAACCCACTGACAGCTTTTGTACCATTTTTATTGAAGTATGCTGAAAAAAGCTACAAATATTTCAGAGAATTCTTATATTAAAGTTTAGTTAAACTTCAATGTCTATCTATTGTAACATAACATCCTAACCAGTGTAAGAAAAGGGATGTGTCAAAATTATTATATATTCGAATCCAAATTATTTCGATTTTTTTTTAATAAATTTTCCTAATTTAGTGGAACTTGAAAGTCAGATCTTCTCAGGTTGAAGGCAGCATTAGTGTTTATCTGTCACGTGATCTCAACATGTCTGTCCACACAACCGGTTCCATGTCTAATAAAAGCGCTTTCATTTGGACACTCACGTGAACTTCTTTGAAAATATCATTTATTTCTGTACAGCTGGACACTCGAACAAGAATCAAATTGAGTGAGTTCCCCTTTTGCCAATGAAACCAACCTGTTTGTTCCTCAGTATCGTGTTGTTTCATGCTGAATACGTCTACAATCATTATGTCTTCACTCGTCTGTATAATAAACGCCATTTTTATAACAGTGTCACATGGATCTTAGCCGCTTCACCAAGAATTTTCCTGTGATTGGGAAAAAAAAAAATGCAAAGTAAATCTCTCCAGTCAGTCAAAGTGACAGTTATGCCCTGATTAGCCCAAAACACACACAAACACTCACAAAACTAGGGCTAATTATAAAAATACTTGAAAACAATATAGAATTGGAAACAAAAGTGCAAAAGTGACATTTTTACCAAATGCAGGAATCATTTCAACAATAAATGTAAAAATATTTGTGTATGACAAAATATAAATGGATGAAACAATAATACATATTTCAAAAGCACAGGATAACACACTATCAGTTCTTGATTAATAAAGCCACATATAACGAAATTATTAGATTCAGATTAACTGAGAAACAGCTCCAACTGATTCATACGTTTTTGTGATTCACTAAAAAGAACCGACTCCTAAAGAGTGTTTTGCTCAGGAATCCGACTTCATTCGTTACTCTGTTTTTGATTCATTAAACAGAAAAAGCTCAATACTTATTACACAGGTGTGTTTGTGTTACTGTTGTATTTACACTATTGTGACATTCGATCGGTTCAGTTGTCTCGGGTTTGCGAGTGACTGAATTTCTGTTCACGATAAACTGATTCACGATCATAATAATAGTAAGTGAAATGAGACGCATATTTTCTGCTACTCACGTATGGATACACTTTCCTCACACAAATAACATTCACTAATGTTGGATAAAGTATTATGTTACACTCCATAATAAATTCATTCGATTTACAGTTCTCGTAAAAACTATACGAACATCTAAACAGTTTGCCTTGATTTGAACTATTTAAATAAGTAAAAACACAAACCTTTCTTCAGCCGAAAAACAACAGATACAAGAGCGCGGCGCGTACTTGTGGCGTCATATCGCCATACAAAAATAAAAGTCCTCTTCTTCTTCTTCTTCTTGTAGATTTCCGGCAGTGTACGCGCTACTAGGCGTATTACAGCCTTCCACAGATCTAAGTTTGAGCCTAATTTTCTTATATACAGTCCTGTGTTAAGCAAGAACTGAAGAACTGCCTCAGAGATCAGTTTATGCTTGTCACTGTGTCCAGACAAAGATGTAACCGAAAACACTTCAACTTCAGGTCAACAAAAAGAGCCAATTTAACAAAAAGTGCTTTTCTTTCTTCATTATACTTTGTGCATTCCAGGAATGTTTTTTTTTTCTTTCATTTTCTTGTGCTTTGATATAATTCTGCACCTACAGTCCTACTACAGTTGTTGTAATTTGACATAACATACATTAGTGTCTTGTACATGTAAACAATAAGGATAATTAATTAATAATAATTAATAAACTGTGACAAGAACACAATTTTTAAACAAGCAAAATACAATAAAAGTTCACAAAAGATCTGTATTATATAGATATTATATAGATACTATATATATCAGGCATGTGATTGGCTAAGGACAAAAAAGCAGGAAAATATACTAAGACACCCCCCCCCCCCCCCCCGAAAAAAATTAACCGAAATGAGCATCCCTAATAGCTAGCAAATACAAGTAAGTTAATGTTAATGCAGCTTAAACATCCTGCCATAGTAGAAAATCACTCAAAATCGATCATCTAATCCAGGGGTCTTCAACTAAAACAGCTCGAGGTCCGGTAATGAACCCTACGCACCAGCCGAGGTCCAGACAATTATATATAAAAAACTATTTATGTTTTGTTTTGTTTTTTATCTTAAATTCTACACATTTAAATACTTTTTTAAAGACCTGAACAAAATTTAATAAATAAATAATTAAAATGAGATGCAGATTTCACAAAACAAAAAAGATTTCTTAAATTATAAAATTTACATTCCAGCCTTCAAGAGTCAAAAGTATCAATTCTTATATTAATTGAAACAATTATTGTCAATCAAGTATTATATTAATTAACACATATTTTATTGCCTTAATTCTTTAAATTTGTATAACACATGATCTTGTCGATCCATCAGATAACATTTACAACTCTACGTGTTTGGTGCTTAAAACCATGGACTGATTTGTTTACATTGGTCTTTTTGACAACAGTAGACGTACGAGCTGATTAAAAATGTCAGATCATTCTCTTCCAGCAGGAGGCGCTATCAGAATGATACACAAAGCAGCGCCGCAGCTGACTTTGAAACGCGCAGCGCTTATATTTATTCAATGGATAACCTTATAAAGTTCCATCGCAATTCTTGTCTTTCAGTCCCCACATTTAAGACCACCTGAAATAATTAAGTCTTTCTTAACCCCTAATAACACTACAGTCATCAATAAAAATGAAGAGCTTTATTTCAAGAACTGACTTTCAAAAACCCTTAGCCTACACAAAATACGTTTCTTTTTATTTTGCAGAAGAGAAATATTAGGGAAGTAAATTAATATCAGCATATGAAGTATATTCGTCTATCATTGTATCTTAGAGAATGTGCACATTAGATGCTGAAAGCGCTGTTTTTACTTTCACTTTAACATATGCAGTTTTCACGTTGCTTGTGTGATTTCCATTGGCTCACCGTCGTGGTTTAAAATATAAATATGTATAAAAATACAGTATAAAAAGATATATTTACAATATTTTGCGACGTAACCCCAAAATAATGCATTTTCCATCAACGTTTTTCACTCACTGAAAGCTACATCTGTCTGCCGATCTCTCCTCTCCTCACTGCACGGAAGATTCTAGTGTGCTTGATATAAATGTATTTATTAGAAATAGCGTTTGGCATTTTTTTATTATTATTATTATGTCAAAAGCTTTCACGGTCCGCATGGACGCATCTTGCGGTCCGGAATCATACTTCGCCATCCGCCATTTGCGAACAGTCGCAAATACGTGACATAGGTCACATTTTCAGGTCGAAAAATCCGGAATTCCGGATTAATCCGGAAAAATCACATCCCTGATATATGTATTGTGCATGAATTCATATTCTTTGCCCATGCAAACATACAAGGATCAATTCTTTACAACAATACTTGTTAGCCTAATAGTATTATTGTTAATTTCATCACACCATCAGTGGACCTTTATCTGTCAGGTGTGTACTCTGTATATAAACCAATTTGCATTGCACATTTCTATCTACAATTACGATGAAAACGATAGTAGGCATTTCCTGTGCCCTATCATTATAACACATTCTACACAAAATTACAAAACATGAACAGCATCGCTTGAGTTGTTGGACAGCATGATTGCATCGTGTACTACTTCTGGTTGAGGTATTGTTAAAATACTATGTGCAGATATGTTGTGAGGTTAATATTTGAACTGAGATTCAGAGCCTTCTTTGTGGTGTCTCATTTCTTAATTTAAATTTAACAGTGGTATCTGCTGATAAATAAGTATATTTACATTATATTTTTAATTACAGGTTAAAAGAACAGCTACTCCGATTTATACTGAAATAAATGTAACCGTACCAGTGCTAAAATTATACTTTGATGGTATAGGCAGGACCTCAAGGTGGACTTTCGACAGAGACGGGATTCTATGGAAGTTTTAATAAGGATGCTGCCACAAGATGAAGCACATGGCTGGGGACACCACATAACCATACTCATAACTGTGTACTGGCTAGCACATGGTCTGTCATACAGTGTGGTGGCTAGGGCCTTTCAGGTGCCAGTATCCTCTGTTTGCGGGTTGGTTCACAAAGGAACCAACAGGTCATACAATTAGCAGATGCACAACACCTTAATGAGGTTGGCCTTGGCTTTGAAAATTTAGCCAACAGCCCCATTTTCTCCAAGTGTGTGAGTGCTATAGATGGATGTCATGTCCGCATTGAGACCCCCGCTGGACCTACTGGCCAGGACGACATCAATAGAAAACTCTTCCCATCCATTCAGATGCAGGCAGTATGTGATGGGACGGGCAGGATCTTTATTGTTTCTGTGGGATATCCTGGTTCTGTCCATAACATTAGAGTCCTTAGAAACAGCAAAGTCTAAAAAGAGGCATTTTATCCTCCACAAGGATACTTCCTTGTTGGGAATGGAGGCTACCCCTGCATCAACCATCCTGTGGCCATCATTACTCCGTACCAGGTGCCAGTCCAAGAGAGAGTGCAGGTCCACTTCAATCACCACCATGCCAAGGCTTGCTCCATAATAGAGGCGGTCTTTAGTATGATGAAAACACGCTGGAGGTGCCTGCTTTTCAAGTCTCTTGAAGTGGACCACACCTTTGCCCCAACAGTTATAGTGGCGTGTGCAGTTCTGCATAACATTTGCCTGACAGCAGGAGACATATTTTAAGACACTGAAGTTGTGGATTATGTCGGTTTACCTCCACTCTGTCCAGTGAGAGGGGTCTGTAGCGGTAATGCCTGGCGTGATGCACAAGTAGCAAAACAATCAGCTCCTCGGGTGTATCCAATGGAGTTAAATGGTGCTCAGCAGTGGTCTTGCTTTGGCTGGAAAGAGACAACCAGCCAAAGCAAGACCACTGCTGAGCACCATTGCCTTTGTGAAAGAGGGCCAAAGACCTGTCGCCCACAGCCAAGCCAGGCAGAATCTCGTGCAGTCAGCCCAGGGATGAGAAATGGAGGTTGACCTCGGGAGGAGACTCCACTTCCCTGAGGCGGTACTATCCACAACTCTAAAGCCCGACATCAACATTTGATCTTTAGAGGGAAAGAAGATTATCCTGGTGGAGCTGACGGTACCATGGGAGGAGGGCTGTGAGGAAGCTGCAGAGAGAAAAAATGGCAAATACCAGCAACTTGTCCAAGACTGCCGGGACAAGGGGTGGACAACATGGCTGATGACAGTGGAAGTCGGTTGTTGAGGATTCCCAGCTCAATCTGCGTGGAATCTGATGACAAAGGTTGGACTGAGAGGCCACTTAAGGAAAGCAGCCGTTCGTAGGCTGGGAGAAGCGGCAGAGAGAGCCTCCTGTTGGCTCTGGCACAAGAGAAAGGGCACAAGCTGGAAGCCTGGAGGAGAGGGGCAGTGACCTGGCCAGTCACTGCTGACCCACCAGCTGAATTTTGTTTAAAGAGGTCAAGGAACCTATTGGTAGTAGATTTCATGAAGTTGTGAGTAGCTTGAAAACATTCCTCCTCTTTTTCAGTCTCCTTCCCAAGACAATCTAACACTGTTGGATCTTCTCTTTTTAAGTGGCGGGGGACCCAAAGTAGTACCCCCTTTACTTTTGCATGTTCTTGTGCAAGACAGTGCAGAGGAAGGTGTGTCCTCCTCCTCCCTTTCCTCCACAGATGCAGTGGTGGCAAGCCAGTGTCTTTGGCCACAGCAGAACATCCAGAGACTTCTGCATTGCATGAGTCTATCAGGATGGGAGGTTCAATAGAAGGTCTCCCCCAATAGCCTCATGAATGGCAGAAAACCACAGCCATGTGGCTGCTGTGGCCTCACTACACTTGTGTATCCTCGCTCATGGTTCCTCAGGAAGCCTCCTCACTCCTCGATCCATGCCTCCTCACAGTGCAATTAGAGAATTGAAATGTCCTACAAGATGCCTGAGCTCGATCGGTTTCCAGATCATAGAATGGAGGACACAGGAGCGAGGAGACAAGGAAGGATATTGAGAAGCATCCAAGGTCAAGCATACTGAAATCTATCCGATGAAGCTTTCAGATGAGAACAAATGAAAAATGAGCTGGATAATGACACGATTTCTGCTGCAGAGTTGCCTTCATAATTGATTAACTTTACAATTAATATCATCTGATTTAATAGTAATGACAGTTACTGTCTTGTGACTTGTGTGTGCATTCACTAAAGATGAATCAAATACTGCAGTTCAACATTTATTATTTCACTCGGGTCCTTTTATTTATAACAATTAATTTACATTACTGCGTTTGTCTCAGAAGTCAAGTTTAATTATGCTTTTTCGGATATTAGCCTTCAGCGTTTGAGAATGTAAAAAAATCTGTGAGGTTTCAAACACTAATTTTATAGTCACAAAGGGAAAAATTTGAGAACTACTTCATTATAGCAAAGTAGATGGTCAGGTGCAATCAGGTCTAAAGTGAAAAAAGACAGACACAAGTTAAAAGCGATGTAATAGCTCAAAGCCACAGACACCAAAACCAAGACAGAAGTATTAAAACACCAAACCCAACATTATGCAACAAAACCGATAGAGTCCTCTATACTATGCAGTGGCACTTGCTCATTTATTGAAGTGATGCAGGAACTTCTCTTGACATTCAATCATGAGTTCATCTTTTTTCTAACACTATTAGAACTTTTGACAACTTGAGAATTATGTCATGACGAAACAGCACAACTGTCCAACCAACTGAACAACCAACTGTTAATATCAACGAAAAATAAGCACCAATGAATGTCATTGTTTACTAATCATGTCCACAGGCAATGGATGGGAAAAAAAAAAACATCACCAGTCATGTCTCTTTACAGCAATGAATAACAAATTTCTGTAAATCCCTCACAGTTTGGAGGTGTAAGGACTCTCACATGTGTGAAACATGGGTTGTTTTATGTCTGAAACTCTTCTTTGAAAGGCTTCTCTCCAGTGTGAATTCTCATGTGTGACTTTAGATTTCCTGCTTGCAGGAAGGCATCTCCACACAGTTTGCAGATGAATGGCTTCTCTTTAGTGTGAAGTGTAATATGACTGCAGAGGCTTGCTTTACAACTGAAACTCTCTCCACACTGCCGACATACAAACGTATCCTCTCCTGAATGTATTTTCCTCTTGTGGTTATTAAGGCTTTCTTGATATTTGAAACCACTTCCACAACGATCACATGTGAATGGCTTCTCTTCGGCGTGAATATACATGTGGTCTTTAAGGTTTCCTTTTCGAACAAAACTCTTTCCACATTGTTGACATTTGAAAGGCTTCACTCCAATGTGAATGTTCATGTGATCTTTAAGGCTTCCTTTTTTATTGAAACTCTTTCCACACTGTTCACATGTGAAAGGCTTCTCTCCAGTGTGAATTTTCATGTGTACAGTAAGGTTTCCTTTTAGTGTGAAACACTTTCCACATTGATGGCAAGTGAGGTTTTTGTTAGATTCAGTCTTCTGAAATGAATTTGTTTCAGTCCGTGTGGATTTTTCTACAGCCATGAAATCATGCCTCTCAAATTGATTTTTCTCTTCTATTTCTTTCAGTTCTTCATTCTCCTCTTTCAGTGCCATCAGGTCTAAAGTGAAAAAGACAAATACAAGTTGATGGAAAATTAATTGGTCAAAGCAACAGACATCAAAAATAAGACAGTAAGTATAAAACACATCAAAACTAGCACTACACAACAAAACCGGGTAATTATAGACCTGTCCTCTTTACTATTCTATGGTACTTGTGAATAATCTTTGTCAGGATTTAAGCATCATCTTAGTAAATTTGTTTAAAATCATTGATTTATTCAATAATGAAACAATTGAAGTACTAGAGTGAGTCACTGAATCATTAAAAATTATTTATTCTGTTATTAATCAATGGACATCTTTATGAGTGAGTCATTAAATCATTTAGTCAAAGCGATTTTTAAAGAATCATTTCAAAGAAACATTTTAAAATAGACTGCAGTAGCTTACCTCCAAACCTGAATTGCATATTATTTAGTTTAGATATCTATTTAGAATCATGGCAGAATTGGGATCTTAATTTTAAACGAAACAAATTGTAATTCTCAATTTCCAGAATCGTATAGCTCACTGAGTAAGTAAAGACAAGTAGTAGTAGCGCATCTATTTTAGAACCTTTTTAAAAGGTGCAAATCCATTGACAGCTTTTGTCCAATTGTTTTCTGGAAGTATGCCAAATCAATGTTTGTATTTCTTCTTCGCTGCTCTAAACAGCGGTTGCTTGTGGCAACACAGCACAATTATACCATTAATATTTAACTTATTTTTTGTGAACTATATATAAGTATTTAAATAATTCCCCCCTATAGGCCGTTTCTGTCTGAGCTTAATGACTTTCTGCACTTGCTATACTATATACTTCAGTGCGGTAAAAGTACTGCAAATTATTATGCTAGTAATTTTATAATAAATTGAAAAGGAAGGCGTCTTGAAAAAAACTAGGGAGTTGAAATGGCAGCTGCAGCCAATGATTAATCCTCTGCTGCCATCTTCTGGTTATATGGGTAACTTCAGGTCATCTTATCTTTCCGTTTCAGTGAAAAGACATTTTTTTTCCATGTCGTCTTTATGAATGAAAAGCGAATCTTTGAAGTTAATTTAATTGCACAGTTGTAGAGTTGAAAAATAATAAAGGATTTAAAATATTACAAGATTTATAAAATGTGTTCATGACTATGAAGGCAAGCTACTGATCATCAAGAATATGATTAAGATGTCCTTGAAGAGAAGTATCGCTAGCCAGCTAACGTTAGCCTAAACACGTTATGATAGTGTTCAGCTGTCAGCATTTAAAAGTACAACTATGCAGATACTCTCCTGGATTACCAGGCTCTGCATTTAAATATGTTGTTAAGTAATATGAAACGGGTTCATGCCGCTATCATTGTTTACAATGTTGCAATTATTCTTTTTCTCAGTTTCTGATAAGAACGAGGCAGTAGAGGAGTCGCAAGAGTGTCCTATTGGCTATTAAACTTAATATCAAACAGCAAGCATTGCCTCTTTTCTGTTTCATTTAAACATATTAATAGCCTCAAAAGACACATCTTCAAAATAGGCGCTGTCTTTATAAATAAACCTCAAATTTGAGTTTAAAACAGCTACATTTTGGCCTGAAATACTCTTAAATCTACATTTCATTACACAATAAAAGTAATATTTTGAAAATTATGTGAATAAATGGTAGTTGGAATACATAGCTGCGTGAACTCAATCGATCAGAATGGTCAGCAGCACCCAAGTCCCACCCCCGCCACCCCCAAAATTTCCTGGGGTGGAAACAGAGAGTACCGCCCCAAAGTCCCTAGTTTCTGGGTAAAGTTCCTGTGGTGGAAACAGGGCTAAAGATACTGTTTAAAATGTATGTATTAAACTATATGCAGCTAATGCATTATGCTTTCTTATTATGTTACGACTTGCTACAAGTTCGTGGTGCAGGCCATAACTTCCCACAACTCTTAAAATTACATAGCAATGACTACCACGTTCTTTATGCCTCTAATTTTTCAGAATTAGAAACAACACATTGAGCAGTAGCAATATTTGAATATGGATCAAGTGAGTGAGTTCAGCTTTGAGAATGAAAACCAACCTGTTTGTTCTTCAGTATCTTCTTGTTTCACGCTGAATACTTCTACAATCTTTATGTCCTCACTCTCCTGTTTAATAAACGCCATGTTTATAACAGTGCCACATAGATCTGAGTCACTCCACCAGGAATTTTTCTGTGGTTGGAAGAAAAAAGCAAAGTAAATCTACTAGTGCTAAAAAATTAACAAAATGACACAAATTAAACAATTTAAAACAAATGTGCCGTCCCTGGTGAAAAAAAAAAACAGCTAAAACCAGCTACTTCCAGGTTAAACCAGCTAAGACCAGCCAATCAGCCAAGGCTGGTTTTAGCTGTTTTTTTTTCAGCAGGAATTTCTTTTTACCAAATGCAGGAATCATTTGTATCAACCCTGGTGAAAAAAACAGCTAAAACCAGCCTAGGCTGGTTTTAGCTGGTCAACCAGCCTGGTTTTAGCTGGTCATAGCTGGGCGGCAGGCTGGTTTTAGAGGGGTTTTGGCCATTTCTCCAGCCTGGCCAGGCTGGGAAACCACCAGCTAAAACCAGCTACTTCCAGGTTAAACCAGCTAAGACCAGCCAATCAGCCAAGGCTGGTTTTAGCTGTTTTTTTTTTTCAGCAGGAATTTCTTTTTACCAAATGCAGGAATCATTTGTATCAACCCTGGTGAAAAAAACAGCTAAAACCAGCCTAGGCTGGTTGGCTGGTTTTAGCTGGTCAACCAGCCTGGTTTTAGCTGGTCATAGCTGGAAGGCAGGCTTGTTTTAGAGTGGTTTTGGCCACTTTTCCAGCCTGGCCAAGCTGGGAGACCAGCTAAAACCAGCTACTTCCAGCTTAAACCAGCTAAGACCAGCCAACCAGCCTAGGCTGGTATTAGCTGTTTTTTTCAGCAGGGAAAGTACAAAACACACTATTAGTTATTGATTCATAAAGCCACACATGACGAAGTTAATTAGATTAACAGAGAAACAGCTTCTACTGATTCATATGTGTTTGTAATTAACCAAAAAGAACCGACTCTTAAGAGTGTTTTGCTCAGAAATCCGACTTCATTCGTCGCTTTGTATGTTTTGGATTCATTACGAAGAAAAGCACCAACACTTATGTGTCACTGTGGTCTCAACTGAGTTTTAAAAAGCTCCGTTTCTCTTATCAATAGTTAACAAGGACTGAATTCTTGTTCGTGAAAAACTGATTCACGATAATAATGAGCAAAATGAAACGCGTCTTTTCTGTTACTCGTATACACAAAAAATAGTATTGCACTAATATTGGATAAAGTGTTATAATGTTACACTCCATAGTTATTTCATTCAAATTACAGTTCTTGTAAAAACTACACTGACCTCAGAACAGTCTGCATCGATTTTAACATTTTAAAGGAGTAAAAACACAAAACCTTTCTGCTGCCGAAAAACAACAGATGCAGGAGCTCGGCGCGGTCTTACGATGTCATATCACCACACCAAAACAAAAGTGCTCTTCTTCTTCTTGTAGAATTCCGGCAGAGTAGACGCTACTACGCGCATTACTGCCCTCCACAGCCAAAGTCCCTTTAAGGGTATTCTACAGTCTTTT